>NC_135819.1:34807093-34940216 GCF_964213995.1 Mustelus asterias
TCCTCACAGACACCAGATATGCATATTTGACCATTTATGTGATTGTGGAGTGAGCCATATGGCTAATATTCCAGTGTGGGGTCATGAACATGGTCTGGACATCTTCTCAGCTCCTGGTAGGCCCCACCACTGGGAAAGAGCTGGACTTTGGGCTGTGGAGTGTAATAGTTGAAAGCCGTAAAATCCATTTTCAAAATATAATCTAAGGAAATAATTTTAATTCCAACAAAACTCCCACCTTTGAGATCCTGTACAAATCCCACCATCGGTTTTTGAGAACCACAAGTGAATGAGGGGGAAAATGAGACAGGAGATTGGGAATTGCCCCTTCCTACTTCATTTGTATATCAATGATATGTTTGTGCCTACTCTGGGCATATGGGCAGTACTGCTCACATGAAAATCCTCTAGACTAAGTGACAGTGAGTTGCCTCTTTACATCTTCTATCATCCTTTGTGCAAAAGTTGGCCTACTTCGGAATCCTTATGCATGTTCCTAATATGTAAAGTTAGAGGGTATAGGAATGTTCAGATAGCAAATGAACCTCTAACATTTTTTGATCTATGGTTTCCTGATCAAGTACAATTAGCTAGCAGTGGTGTTCACCATCCGAGGCACTGGTGAAATAATTGGGGGCCAACAAAGCTTGCCCAAGAGCGGGAAGGTTGCACCGTGGTTAACACTGCTGCCTCACAGTGCCAGGGACCCAGATTTGATTCCCGGCTTGGGTCACTGTCTGTATGGAGTCTGCACATTCTCCCCATGTCTGCGTGGGTTTCCTCTGGGTGCTCCGGTTTCCTCCCACAGTCTGAAAGACGTGCTGGCTAGGTGCATTGGCCTTGCTAAATTCTCCCTCAGTGTACCCGAACAGGCGCCGGAGTGTGGCGACGGGGGGATTTTCACAGTAACTTCATTGCAGTGTTAATGTAAGTCTACTTGTGATACTAATAAAGAAACTCTAACTTAAATAATCACTTAAATGAATAGGTGGCAATTCAGAATCTGCGGCCCTATATATCTCTAGCAGAGAATGCCATTCCCCACCAGGTATGCCCAAGGGTACATGCCCTACAATGTGTTTCTACCATACTGATTTTCAAAGTAGAGACCCTATGCCTTCCATTTGATTGGTGGCTAGCACAGAATCAAGTGGAAGAAAATATAAGCCGGTCACTCATCCATTTATTGCACACTCACTAACCTGCTCATAGAACTCATTGACGATGCCTTCGGTCCATTTTAAGTGCAGTTCCTTGCATTTGGCCGGTCCATTGATGTCAGCAAGCTTAATACACATTTGACAAACGAGCAAGCGATCATTTTCATTCGCCCAATCAATACCTGGTCCGACCTCCTCATTGACCTGAAAGTGTTTATCATAAGGAGAGTAAATAATTACAAAATTGAATCAGTTTGACAAAGTATTTAAAATTGAGGCCTTAGCAAATTGCTAAAAATGACTGGAGTAGCTGAGAGAGCTTTTTGTATAAGAATGGGCCTCTGCTGTTAATATGATTTGTAGAATAAAGGATAAGGCGGCGTGTATCACTACAGGAATGTGAAAGCCACACTGAAAAGCACTGATGTGCCAACTTTTATAATGCATGTACAGCATGTATTGTACATTAGCATTTACTGCTCATCATCACCACATACTAACATTAATGTGTACTGTACTCCTTATTAACATTGTGATGGTGCATAACACAGTGTTCCCTACATTAACATTGTGTCTTGTACACAAAGTGAACAGACTCCTATTCTCTTCAGTCTCACAGAAACACACGATACTGGACCCAATTTTAACTCAATGCAAGCGAATGAGTTTTGAGTGAGTTAAAACTTTGCCACTTTGGCTGGCAACAATCAGAGAATCATAGAATCCCCACAGACGGTGCAGAAAGAGCCCATTTGACCCAGCGAACCCGCACCAACAACAATCCCACCAAAGCCCCATCCCTGTAACCCCACGTATTTACCCTGCTAATCTCCCTGACACCAAAGGGGCAATTTAACATGGCCAATCAACCTAACCTGGACTGTGGGAGAAAACCCACGTAGGCACAGGGAGAATGTGTGGAGTTACGGGATTAGGGCCTGGGTGGGATTGTGGCCGGTGCAGACTCGATGGGCCGAATGGCCTCCTTCTGCACTGTAGGGAATCTATGAACAATAGGCTGCATTAATTTCTATGAATGTGCAGACTCCACACAATCTGTCTCCCAAGGCCAGAATCGAACCCGGGTCCCTGTAAAGCAGCAGTGCTAACCACTGTGCCGCCAATATTAAATTCAATACTGCATATATAAATCTATGCTACAATTGGTTTGAATGTAAAATAACATATGATTTTCAGTGATAGATTGTACAATGGAATTCTGTCTACATTATTTTCCACTTCCTTGCTACGAAAATCAAAACCTTGATCCAACCATATTTAATCCCCATTAAAGTGTGAAATCATTTCTTATCATTCATTCACTGATTCTATTCAGTCCAACAAACTGCAGGAGTAATGGGACTGTGGGATTAGTCGAGCTGCTCTTTTAGAGAGCTAGCATGGACATAATGGGTTGAATGGCCTCCAATTTTTGAATTTATTATCCTCTGAACTATTTCTTGACTAAAGGCTTAAGACGCTTAAACCAAACTCAACTGAGGGCGACACGGTGGCACAGTGGTTAGTACTATTGCCTCACAGCACCCGGGGACCCAGGTTATCAATGGGATTGAGAAGAAGGTGCCAGGGAGGACTAACTCATCCATACATGGATTAAAACCTGCCAAACTTCCTCGGCTGCCTTTGACCAAGCATCGTTTGCACCATCGATGTTACTCAGAATGTATCGTCAGGTAACTGGACATGGATTGTCTCGAGGAGCATTGTCTGATTGAAGGCCACTGCCGACCAGACAACTCACTATCGTTAAGTTTTTTAAATTCTGGCCTTGGGTCGCTGTCTGTGCGGAGTCTGCACGTTCTCCCCGTGTCTGCGTGTGTTTCCTCCGGGTGCTCTGGTTTCCCCCCACAGTCCAAAGATATGTGGGTTAGGTTGATTGGCCATGCTAAATTGCTCCTTAGTGTCAGGGGGATTAGTAGGATAAATGAGGGTCACGGGAATAGGGCTTGGGTGGAATTGTGGTCGGTACAGAATTGATGGGCCAAATGGCCTTCTTCTGTACTGTAGGGATTCTATGATACATTGGGTGTTATATCTTTAGTCCTCAGGGTAGTGTTCAAGACCCAATCATCTTCAGCTGCTTCATCAATGACCTTCCTTCCATCATGAGGTCAGAAGGGCGGATATTTGCTGATGGTTGCACAATGTTCAGCACTGTTGACAACTCCTCAGCCACAAATATTCCATGTCCAAATGCAGCAAAACCTGGACAATATCCAGGTTTGGGCTGACAAGTGGCAAGTCACATTTGCGCCATATAAGTGCCAGGCAATGACCATCTCCAACAAGACAGAATTCAACCATCTCCCCTTGACATTCAACATATCATCGCTGACTCACCCACTATCTATATTCTGTTAGTTACCATTGACCAGAAATTGAACTAGACTAGCCAAATGAATACTGTGGCTCCAAGGACAAGTCAGAGGCTGGGAATTCTACGCACAGTACCTCACCTCCTGACTCCCCAGACCCTGCTCACCATCTGCAAGGCACAAGTCAGGATTGCAATGGAATACTCTCCCCAGTAGCTGGGATTAGTGCAACAACACTCAAGTTCAGCAAGTCAGGACAAAGCAACCATTTGATTGGTATCCGGTCCACCACGCACACACAGTGGCTGCAATGTGTACCATCTACAAACTGCACTGCAGCAACTTGCCAAGGCTCCTCCAACAGCACTTCCCAAGCCTGCAAACTGGAAGGGCAAGGGCAGCAGATGGATGGGGGCACCATCACCAACTCAGTCACCATTCTGATATGGAACTATCGTGCCGTTCTTTCACTTGTCATTGGATCAAATTCCTGAGCTCCCTCTCTAACAGCATTGTCTGCAGCTCTGTCAGTTGGACTGCAATGATTCAAGAAAGCGGCTGTGACCTTAACTTCACTTTTCTGCCAGTGTCCCCATAAGCCTCGACCCCCTCATTGATCAGAAATCTGACTAACTCAGTCCTAAATATATTCAGTCAGCCAGCCTCCATGGCTCTCTGAGGTAGAGGGCAGGTAAAACACCTTGTAAAGACTTTGGTTCAGGATATCCATGACTATCCAGCTTGCTCTTGCTGTGGCAGAGGAATTCTGTAAAATTGCATGTTCCAACATACTCAATAAAGACGACATGAGGAACATGTTGAAACAGAGATGATCCAAACAAAAATCACCACTTTCTTTTGGACAAGCTGCAAAGGAGTCCCAGGAGCTCAAAAGAAACAACTTCCCAAGGACAAGTGACACTCCCACTCTAACAGCACTGTGGATGTACCTACACCACATAGGCTGCAGTGTTTCAAGAAGGCAGCTCACCACCACCTTCTCTAAAAGGGATGGGCAATAAATGCTGACTTAGCCAGTGACGCCCGCATTCCATGAATGAATGCCTCATAGAACCCTTACAGTGCAAGAGGCATTCGACCCAACAGGTTTGCACTGACTCTCTGAAACAGCACCTTACCTATCCCCATAACCCCACACATTTACCCTGCTAATCCACCTAACCTACACATCTTGAGACACTAAGGGACAATTTAGCATAGCAAATCCACCCAACCAGCATATCTTTGGACTGTGGGAGGAAACCACAGCACCCAGAGGAAACCCACGCAGACACGAGGAGAATGTGCAAACTCCACGCAGACAGTGACCCAAGGCCAGAATCAAATCTGGGTCCCTGGTGCTGTGAGGCAGCAGTGCTAACCACTCTGCCACCATTACTTGAGATAAACAAGATGTGGAGTTGCCGGCGTTGGACTGGGGTGGGCACAGTAAGTAGTCTCACAACACCAGGTTAAAGTCCAACAGGTTTATTTGATAGCACGAGCTTTCGGAGTGCTGTGTCGGAGCGGAGCGGACCTGTTGAAGGGGCAGCGCTCCGAAAGCTCGTGCTACCAAATAAACCTATTGGACTTGAACCTGGTGTTGTGAGCCTACTTACTGAGATAAACAAAACTTATCTCAAGTATGCTGAAAGACACTTAGAGGGTGTCTGAACACTGGGGAGATATCATTAAAATAGTATGGATTAATGTGCGATTTGTATTCAAATAATAATAAAGCAGATTCAAGCAACTACAAACCCATTAGTCTTACTTACTTCCATGTTAAATAATGCAAGCAATGATCAGGATTTAATTTAAAAGATCACCTTTATATCAATAAGTCAGTAAACTGCAGTCAACACAAGAACCACATCCTGCCTAACCAAATAGTTGGCTTCCTCGAGGAAGTAACACCTCGAGTGGACTGTGAATAGTGCATTGATAAGTTGTACCTCGATTTCCAAAGGATATTTGATGTGAAGGGCTGCTGGATAAACTTAAAAGCTGTGGGATTCTCAGCAAACCTTGGAAATGGGCAATAAACAGCCCAAAGGCAGTTTGGGGTGTTACGCTGTACTGGTGAGATGTATCAAAAGGGCTGTCTCAGGGCTTAGTGTTGGGACCACAACTATTTGGAATAACCCCGATTCAGAAATGAGTCAAGTTTGAAAATGAGACCCAAAATGAGGAAATGCGCTGGAATTAGAGTTGGCAACATCGCAAGTACAGAAGGTGTTCAATAAAAGATTTCAGTGGTCAGAACAATGGCAGATAAAATTCAATGGGGACAAATGTGGAGATTTGCACGTGGGAAGGAATACTGGCGCTATGTTATGGAATTGAAAGAGGCCCAAGGAGCCTCAGATATACACAATCAATATGTCCAAACAGTTCAGAGCAGAAATCAACAAAGCCAACAGAATGTGGAACTATGAAGGCACAAAAGTAGAAAACAAGTTAGAGGAAGTCATAATCAAACTTTTTAAAATTCATTCGCTAGCACATGGGCGTCGCTGGCCAACATTTATTGCCCATCCCTAGTTGCCCTTAGAGGACAGTTGAGAGTCAACCACGTTGCTGTGGCTCTGGATTGTGTCGGGCAGACCAGGTAAGGACGGCAGATTTCCTTCCCTAAAGGACATTAGTGAACCAGATGGGTTTTTCTGACAATCGACAATGGTTTCATGGTCATCAGTAGATTCTTAATTCCAGATTTTTAAAATTGAATTCAAATTCCACCATTTGTCGTGGCGGGATTTGAACCACGGTCCCCAGAACATTAGCTGAGTTTCTGGATTAGTAGTCTAGCGATAATCCCACTAGGCCATCGCCTCCCTGAGACTGCACCTCGAGTACCACGTCCAGTTCTGGTCACTGATAGGTAAGGATATTCAAATACTGGAGCAATGCAGAGTAAGGTTGCAGTTATGCCTGCGTGAGGCAGTGGCATAGTGGTATTGTAACTGGACTAGTAATTCAGAGACCCAGGGTAACGCTCTGGAGTCCTGGCTTGGAATCCCAACAGGGCAGATGGATGGAATTTCAATCTAATAAAAAAAAACTGGAAGTTAAAAAGTCTAATGATTTCCATGAAAGCATTGTCGATTATCATAAAACACATCTGGTTCACTAAAGGGAAGGAAATCTGCCACCTTACCTGGCCTGGCCTACATGTGACTCCAGACCCATAGCATTGTGGTTGACTCTTAAATGGCCTTGCAGACCACTCAGTTCAAAGGCAATGAGGGATGGGCAACCAATGCTGGCCCAGCCAGCGATGCCCACCTCTCACGAAAGAATAAAAAAAATTCTCAGCCTTGGAAGGTAGCATCTAAAAGATGGTGTTATAGAGGTACAAGCAAAGGTCAAGTTACTCTAAACCAAATTTGCTACTTTTATTACCTTGAAACAACGGCTTCAAGATAATAAAAGAGAAAATGTGTTTGCATATCAGGGAGTTCATCTCATACAAAGGGTGTTGAACACATCGGATGGACTCTTAGTACCCAGAGTCAAAAACAATCAAATTATTAAGATGTAATTAGTTGCTAAAATCAGGGATTTTAAATTTGTTTTTGAGGAATTAAGAGAGGTAATTACCCTGTGATCGCTCATTTATCACTGATGTGTCATTCAATGAAAGCAATCCTCGCTTTAGGTTGTCTGTATCATTCTATTAAAAGCCATGACTAACGAATTCAGCTTAACCAGATTACCTTGGCATTGAACTCAGCGAGAAAGTCAAAGTGTTTCTTTAGATCTGTGGCTAGTATGGCCTCGATCACGAGAAATCGGAACCGCTTGAATTCGACATGGTCCAAGTTGGTCAGAAAGTTGTAGTCCGGCTGTGACATGAAAAGGTTCCATGCTGATGCCGCATGGTGGTTCTCCAACACTGAGCGGTCATTGTACAGAACAGCCTGCAATGAAGCACAACTGCAGTTAGGTGCAGAGTAGGCGTGTAGATTGTGAATGATGGTTAAGGCTAGCTCCGTGCCAGGACATTACCACATTGGCACTAAAAATGATACCAGACTGGAATGAACAAATAAAACGTAATGTGGAAAGTAAGCAGCATGTCCTTGAGCTTGTCTTATAATGTGGACAGTGTTTGCAACACTGTTTGATCAATTTCACTTCATAAGGGAGGTTTGGTCCCAGATCTCAGTTGAGTTAAGAATACCAACAGGAGCAAGAATCGGCCATGCTATGTTCTTGGCTTATCTTCCACCTAAACTCCAATTTCCTGCTTGCGCCCCATAACCCTTGATTCATTGAGAAATCAAAAATCTTTCTCTCTCAGATACACTCTAATCTCTGGGTTAGCGAATTCCAAAGCTTCACAACCATCCTGGCACAGGGGTTAGCACTGCCGCCTCTCAACGCCAGGAACCTGGGTTTGATTCCCGGCTTGGGTCACTGTCTTTGTGGGTCCCTGGCGCTGCGAGGCAGCAGTGCTAACCACTGTGCCACTGTTGGCGGGACCGGAAGATCATGCCAGCGCGAATGGCAAGAAAATCCCGTCCCCATAACTTCGTACAGAGTTAGTTTCTCTGTATTTCAGAAGATAGACAGACTCTGACAACATCAATCAACATCAGTTTTGAATCGGTTTCCGAATGATTCTTGTCGAGTTCTGAAACCGGCTGAGTCAGCATTCATAATTATATTCAGTCATGCCAATATTTAATCTTTGTGATTTCATTACACAAATATTCAGGGCAGTTATTACGTCTCCATGCGCTTTGTACGCTTATCGAGACTTGAAGTTTCATCAGAACAGCACAGCTCTGAAGTACATCTGTTTATTGGTTTCGCCCCAATTTTATAACCCTGACCTCTCACCAAATACTGAATGATTTCGGAAATGTCATTTTCTATCACTGGACAATGACTCATCATCTTTAAAAGCAAAAAATCAAAACAGCTTTTAACAAGGTTTTAAGGGCCTTTTAGTCCTTTGTAGTGCAAGTTGCAATACACATTCAGTTAGTTTCTGTTCAAAACAAGGAACATTTTGTCTTTTGTTTAAACTATCAGTGCTGTTCCTAGGTTTTTGATTTGATTTTGATTTATTGTCACATGTATTAACATACAGTGAAAAGTACTGTTCCTTGTGCGCTATACAGACAAAGCATACCGTTCATAGAGAAGGAAAGGAGGGAGTGCAGAATGTGGTGTTACAGTCATAGCTAGGGTGTAGAGAAAGATCAACTTCATGCAAGGTAGGTCCATTCAAAAGTCTGATGGCAGCAGGGAAGAAGCGATTCTTGAGTCGGTTGGTTCGTGACCTCAGACTTTTGTATCTTTTTCCTGCCTGAAGAAGGCAGAAGAGAGAATGTCCGGGGCGCATGGAGTCCTTAATAAAGCTGGCTGCTTTTCCGAGGCAACGGGAAGTGTAGACAGAGTCAGTGGGCGGGAGCTGGTTTGCGTGATGGATTGGGCTACATTCACAAACTTTTGTAGTTTCATGGATAATTGGACAGTAGTTGGATAGTTTTGCAGATCTCAGCTACAACTATCAATTAAAGTATGGTTAATTTAGTTAAAAATATTACCGCTTCTTCGAGGCATCACAGTAAAAGTTCAGACAATTGGTCCTGGGGTTGCGAGGGTTGTCTGATGATGAGAAATTGGGTCTGCACTCTTTGGGGCTTAAAAGAATGAGAAATGATCTCATTTCGCAAAACCAGATTCTGAAGGGTTCTGGTTCAGGATAGACACAGAGGTCGTTTCCCCTGGCTGGGAAGTGGGGAACACGGGGAAAGCTTCATCGTTTACTACTGAGATAAGGAGAAATTACTTTTCAGATAAAGCTCGGCACAACATCGTGGGCCGAAGGGCCTGTTCTGTGCTGTACTGTTCTATGTTCTATGTACTTCACTCAAATAGTTTAGTGTCACAAATAGGCTACATTAACACTGCAATGAAGTTACTGTGAAATTCGCCTAGTCGCCACACTCCGGCGCCTGTTCGGGTACACTGAGGGAGAATTTAGCACAGCCAATGCACCTAACCAGCACATCTTTCAGACTATGGGAGGAAACCGGAGCACCTGGAGGAAACCCATGCAGACACGGGGAGAACGTGCAAAGTCAACACAGACAGTGACCCAAGCTGGGAATCGAACCTGGGTCCCTGGCGCTGAGAGGCAGCAGTATTAACTGTGTAGACATGGTTACAGCATGGTCACGGTTACAGCATGGTCACGGTTACAGTGTAAGAAACATGGTTGCCAATTTGCACACAGCTGAATCAAACAAATAATATATTTTTTAAAGCGATTCTAATCTGTTTTGTTGATGCTGTTTGAGCCATAAATATTGTTCTGGACACTGCCAAGAACCCTCCTGCTCTTCTTGAAAGTAGTGCCATGGGATCTTTTTTGACCTCCTGAAAGTGGAGACAGAACATGGCTTATCCAAAAGGCAACAACTCTGACAGTGCAGCACTCCCTCAGCACTGCACTGCAGTGTCAGCCTGGATCATGTCCTCAGTCTCTGGAATGAGACCTGAATCCTGACCCAGAGTCCTAACGATGAGACACTTTAGGTCGGGAATGACAAGACGTGCACGTGTTTGGCAGGGGGGATTGCCAACCTGATAATTATTTTGGCATTGGGTATAGCCAATCCTAAAACAAAGGAGATGTTGGGTTTGGGCTGGGGAAGAAAGCATAACAACATAACTAAAATGTGACTTCTACTATTTCAAAATATAGCAGTGCTGGTTGTATCTCCTGAATAATTGGGAATGCAAGTCCTGTTTGATTGACAACTGCTGATCGGTGTGAATTCAGGGACAGGAATGAGTTGTAAGTCAAACACTTCCAGTCAAGGCAACAAATGAGTTTGGACAAGATTCAAAGCCAAGTACCAGAGGTAAAAAGCCAGTCTCTAACCCAGTAAGCCACCCATTTCCCTCAAAAGAGAAGTCTTGTCATTGTGTTCGCTCGATTATGTGTGAGCTTTGGATCCTCTTGCATTCTCACTTCACAAACAGCCAACATTTTACCGACCACAGCACTAAAATCCCCAGGCACGTTTGATGGTAAACAATAAACAAGCCTAAACTCCACATGTTCCCGGATGTGAATCTGTTCTGGGACATTGGAAAGATCAGTTGCATTATGACCATACCTGTGGTGCACTTGTTGCCACCAGAAAGGCATTGGTTCTCCCTGGGTGATCGTAATCGTGCATGGCCGCTGCAACGTAGAGGGCCATCAGCTCCAAGGCAGGAACATTGGCGATAACACAGCCATATCGATGCTCAGTCACACTGTATGTTTTTGATGTGGCGTATCCCATGTGTCCATGCGTGATCCCGCTGTCTGAATCTAAATAAGCAATAAAAATTTATTGTTAAGATTGCAGAAGGATAACACCACACTCCAGGCTTCCCTGGCCACCTCTGAGTTCTGAAATTCTCTCCTTTGTAAACCTCTTTCTCCTTCTTATCTACCTCTATGACCTGGCCTTTTATTAGTACATTTTCACGGGATGTGGGCATCGTTGGCTGGGCCAGCATTTATTGCCCATCCCTAACTGCCCTCCGTTTCAGAGGGCATTTGCGAGTCAACCACATTGCTGCGTGTCTGGAGTCACGTGTAGGCCAGACCAGGTAAGAAAGACAGATTTCCTTTCCTAAATCAGATGGGTTTTTACAACAATCGACAGTGGTTTCATTGTCATCATTAGACTTTTAATTCCAGATTTTTACTGAATTCAAACGTCACCATCTGCCATGGTGGGATTCGAACCTGGGTCCCCAAAGCATTACCTGGGTCTCAGTATTGCTAGTGCAGTGATAATTCCACTGCGCCACTGCCTCCCCTTGATCACCCCTCCCAATTGCTCCTTATGTGGCCCAGGGACAAATTCCCTTAGACTAAGCTCCTGCAAAGTGCCTTGGGATATATTTATTGTGCTAAAGCTGTTATATCAATTGAACTTCTTGCCATAGCTTCTTCCTTATTGGCCAGACTAAACATTTTTCCATATCTGCTGTAATTTTCTGATGCTAACAGTCTGTGAACAATCCGGGAAATTCTTTTGATGGGATGGAAAAAGTAATGCAGCTTTTGTCCAGCAAAAATAAGTTCCGCGCACCAATATAAAGATGTTTATTTATTAGTCACATGTGGGCTTACATTAACACTGCAATGAAGTTACTGTGCAATTCCCCAAGTCGCCACACTTCTGCGGCACGGTAGCACAGTGGTTAGCACTGCTGCTTCACAGCTCCAGGGACCTGGGTTCGATTCCCGGCTCGGGTCACTGTCTGTGTGGAGTTTGCACATTCTCCTCGTGGGTTTCCTCCGGGTGCTCCGGTTTCCTCCCACAGTCCAAAGATGTGCGGGTCAGGTTGATTGGCCGTGCTAAAATTGCCCCTTAGTGTCCTGAGATGCGCAGGTTAGAGGGATTAGCGAGTGAATATGGGAGTAGGGTCTGGGTGGGATTGTGGTCGGTGCAGACTCGATGGGCCAAATGGCCTCTTTCTGCACTGTAGGGTTTCTATGATTCTGCACCTGTTCGGGTCAATGCACCTAACCAGCACGTCTTTCAGACTGTAGGAAGAAATCGGAGCACCCGGGGGAAACCCACGCAGACACGGGAGAACGTGCAAACTCCACTCACACAGTGACCAAGCCAGGAATCAAACACAGGTCCCTGAAGCTGTGAGGGAGCAGTGCTAACCACTGTGCCACAATAATCTGAACCTGAGTACAAACTGCATTGTAGCGTGGCTCCACAGACAGGTAGGGATTCTATGATTGTATGATTCTGAGAGAGGAAAAGTTGAATTCAATTCAATTCAACTTTGTCATTGTATCGTATACAAATACAATGAAAAATGAGCTTGCAGGTTCCCAAGATACAAAGAAAAAGGCAAATGCAAGTAGTCATTATAAATAGCAGGTAGTCAAAATTGCCCAATACATTATAGAAACCATAGAAACCCTACGGTACAGAAAGAGGCCATTCGGCTCATCGAGTCTGCACCAACCACAATCCCACCCAGGCCCTACCCCCATATCCCTACATATTTTACCCACTAATCCCTCTAACGTACACATCTCAGGACACTAAGGGGCAATTTTAGCATGGCCAATCAACCTAACCCGCACATCTTTGGACTGTGGGAGGAAACCGGAGCACCCGGAGGAAACCCACGCAGACACGAGGAGAATGTGCAAACTCCACACAGACAGTGACCCAAGCCGGGAATCGAACCCAGGTCCCTGGAGCTGTGAAGCAGCAGTGCTAACCACTGTGCCACCGTGCCGCCCAGCTACTAGCCATCCAGGACAGTTATCACAAATGCTGTCTGCTGAGATCTCTCAGCATCACCAGAGATCCCACCCATCCCAGCCACAGACCGTTTGCCTCCCCCCCCCCCCCCCGCCATCTGGGAGGCGCTGCAGATGCATTCGAGCCCATACAACCAGACTGAGGAACAGTTTCTTCCCAAAATCTGTTACCCCGCAGAACTCCGTCCTTTAACATATTCCCAGGTGAGGGGTATTGTGCAATATGCATCTATACACTTAATATCTATTGGCACTATTTATAATGACTGCTTGCATTTGCCTTTTTCTTTGTATCTTGGGAGCCTGCAAGCTCATTTTTCATTGTATTTGTGCACTATACAATGACAATAAAGTTGAATTGAATTGGATTCAACTCACAGGAATGGCACCATCGGGCAGTAATCACCCCCTGTGGATGGGTAGAGAGGCTCAAAAGCAAGATGTAGTGTGGGGAAGGGGAGGCAGGGGGGTCAGGGCAGTTTGCTCTACTCCTTTGGGAAAGTGCTTTTCCTCTCTCAGAATCATACAATCATAGAATCCCTACAGTGCACAAGGAGGCCATTTGGCCCATCAAGCATGCACCGACAACAATCCCACCCACCCAGGACCTATCCCTTGTAACCCCACTTATTTACCCTGCAAATTCCCCTGGCACTAAGGGGCAATTTAGTATGGCTAATCCACCTAACCTGCAGATCTTTGGGCTGTGTGGGAGGAAACCCAGGCAGACACGGGGAGAATGTGCAAACTCCATACAGGCAGTGACCCGAGGCTGGAATTGAACCTGGGACCCTGCCGCTGTGAGGCAGGAATGCTAACCACTATGCTGCTATTCTCCTGCACAACACACAGAAGCATCAAAAAAGATCAGATTTCAAAGCGAAAGGACAGGAGAAAAAATCATTTGTAAAGCTTCCTTTATGCTTTTGAATCAATTGCTTTGAACCCAAGACCAGTGGAAGAAAAGGCTTCTACTTGTAGTGATCTGATGCAAAATGACTTTGATTTCTTTCCTTTTTTAATTAAGATAGGAAAGTGGAGGATGAAACCAGGTTTAAATAGCCATGAGGTGGAGATGCCAGCGTTGGACTGGAATAGGCTCAGTAAGAAGTCTCACAACACCAGGTTAAAGTCCAACAGGTTTATTTGCAATCACGAGCTTTCGGAGCGCTGCTCCTTCATCAAGTGAGTTGCGGTAGGATCACAAACACGGCATATATAGGCAAAGACACAATCGCAAGATAATTACAGATTGGAATGTGAAGAATGGTTGGAATGCGAATTTTTACAGGCAATCAAGTCTTTACAGGTAGAAACTGTGTGCGTGAAGCGAGAGATAATCACAGGCTAAAGAGATGTGAATTGTTCCAAGTCAGGACAGTTAGTCAGATTTTGCAAACACAGGCAGTATGGCGGGGAGTTACAAGTAGTGTGACATGAACCCAAGATCCCAGTTGAGGCCATCCTCATGCATGCGGAACTTGGCTATCAGTTTCTGCTCGGCGATTCTGCATTGTGTCTTGAAGGGCGCCTTAGAGAATGCTTATCCGAAGATCGGAGGCTGAATGCCCGTGGCTGCTGAAGTGCTCTCTGACAGGTTCAAATAGAATACAAGGGTTCGGGCAAATCCACAACCGGCTGAGAGTAAACTCTGCATTCCATCAAGTCTGAAAATTGTAGGGAAGGAGGAACTTTGTAATGGGGCCTGAGGAAAGAACATTGAAGAGAAGGAGAGCGTGTGGTTGGTGAGCCTTAATGGGGAGGTAAAGGGATAGCGTAGCATGTCAGAAAGAAGCACGGCAAGCCAGAAGCCACAGAGGAAGACATGTCAGAGTACCAGTGGGCACAATGATATTGTGAAAGTAGAACAAATATTTGGCGGCACGGTGGCACAGTGGTTAGCACTGCTACCTCACAGCACCAGGGACCCAGGTTCGATTCCGGCCTTGGGTCACCGTCTGTGTGGAGTCTGCACGTTCTCCCTATATCAGCATGGGTTTCCTCCGGGTGCTCCAGTTTCCTCCCACACTTTAAAGATGTGCGAGTTAGGAGGATTGGCCATGCTGAATTGCCCCTTAGCATTAAGGGATTAGAAGGGTAAATGCATGGGGTTACGGGGATAGGGTCTGGCTGGGATTGTGGTCAGTGCAGACTCGATGGGCTGAATGGCCTCCTTCTGCACTGTAAGGATTCTATGATTCTATGAAATGAATGAAGGCTGTGAGGGATTGAAACTAGAGATTTGAGCTGGAGGAGATGGAAGTGCCTAGTTATCTTGCATCCCAACTAATAGTGTGAGACAGTATCAAAGGAGTTTTCCCAGATAGGGAAGCAATATCCATATTTGTGCTGACACTAAGATCCTCGTGTACAAGGCAGTATTCCTCCCAACTCTTCTATATGGCTCAGAAACCTGGACCACGGACAGATGCCACCTCAAGGCTCCAGAGAGATATCATCAATGTTGTCTGAGATGGATTCTCAGCATCAATTGGGAGGACAGGCGTACTAACATCAGCCTCCTTAAAGGAGCCGAGAGCGCTAGCATCGAGGTCATGATCATCTTAAACCAACTCCCCTGGGCCGGATGTGCTTAGGATGTTAGAGACCCGACTGCCAAAGCAAATCTTCTTCGCCCAGCTCAAGGAAGGCTCCTGAACAAGAGGAGGACAAAGAAAGTGCTTCAAAGACACTCTGGAGACCTACCTCAAGAAATGCAACCTTGATCAGAGGAGACCTACTTGGAGGAACCTCCAGATTGAAGGGACAGAATTCTTCAAGGATACCCGACAGCAGGAAGAGGCCCAGAAAGAGAGCTTGAGAAAGTAATATCAGTGATCTAGACTCCAAGGACCGAACCCATCTCCCGGACGCCTGCCAAGTGTGCAGTCGAAGATGCTACTCTAGGATTGGGCTCATCAGATACGCAAGGCCCTACAGAACCCATGTCCTGTAACACGGAATTTCATAGGTGGACAATTGTACTTGTTAGTGAGTGATTGCCGAAGGAGAAGGAGATCCAAATTTGAGTGATGGAATGTTGATGGAATGAAAATGTTTCACACAAAATAAGAAACCAAGTCTCTTGGGCCTCAACTCAGCATTTGAAAAAATCTGGAAGGTTGAGGTTGTGAGGGTACATTTGGATGTACTTACTCCTGTAAGTGCCAGAAAATGCACTAGCCAAGAGCAGAAGTTGGGGACACATCTTTTATATTCGTGCTAGCATTGACTACTCATCCAGTCCGGCCGAGGAAGTTGAAAGATGGAAAAGACCAAAGGATGAAGCTATCAAAGGCATAAGATAAGAGCCATTCGGTTAAACTCAAGAGAGGCATGAAAATCTGTGAATCTTTGAAGAATAAAAGAACTTCATCATCACACTGAAAAGGCATGTTACAATGACTGGGCAGCCCTGTGGCACAGTGGTTAGCACTGCTGCCTCACAGCGCCAGGGAGCCAGGTTCAATTGCAGCCTCGGGTCATTGTCTGTGTGCAGTTTGCACTTTCTCCCCGTTTCTGCGTGGGTTCCCTCCGGATGCGCCAGTTTCCTCCCACAGTCCAAATATATGCAGGTTAGATGGATTGGTCATGCTAAATTGACCCTAATGTCAGGGGGATTAGCGGGGTAAATGTGTGGGATTACGGGAATAGGGCCTCAGTGGGATTGTGGTCGGTACAGACTCGTTGGGCCGAATGGCCTCCTTCTGTACTGTAGGGATTCTATGATTCACTGACTCATCCTTAGCAGAGTGGTGACTGTGATTACTGGAAGCAAAATAATGACTGGGGAAAGGCATCCTTGACTAAAGAATAGGTGCACTTTGATGGTAAGTAGAGTCAGTTGACAAGGAGAGTGAGAGACCAACCCTGCATTTAATGGAAGAATCAATCACAGGGTCAATTATCAGTGACAGCACAGACTGAGACACTCAAGATAGATCAAATCACCATGAACAGTAACCATCAACGGTTTTGCAAATGACCAAGGCAATAGTATAACAGTCTTCAAGAGCAAAGTTGCAATGGTTGTAGGAGCATCAACAGATGGTCAATCATTTTAAAAACTATGACCAGAAATTTTGACAGATAAATTAAGAGTTGAAACATCCTTAGAAAGGTCCAATCTACCAACCTTGAAAATTGGGATGAACAGAGGAAATACGAGTAAATATCCCTGGAGAAAAGTGAGCCGAGTGCTAGGGAGATTGAAAAAAATTCACGGGTCAGGTATAAACCCAAACACACTCAACTGGAGATCGGGAGCTACCACCAGAACAAAAAAAACATATTAGGGGTGATTTTCTGGCCGTTCCCGCTAGCGGAATCTTCTGGTGCCACTGATGGAGATTCTGGAAGGTGGAGGGTGTAAATGATGAGAAACCTCGTTTATGGTAGTGAGACCAGAAGATGCCACCACTGGCCAATGGTGGGCTACCTCCTCCACTGCTGCAAAACCGTGATGGCGGGGTGGTGGTGGCTAGTGGTGAGGGGGATGGGGGGTGGGGGGGTGTAAAATCCCACCCAATGTTACGACCATGTGCAGTTGAGGAAAGGTGACTCTCATCGTACCACTCCATACCTGACCGGCGCCGGTTTTGTAAGTTTTAGGGCAAATCCTCCATGATTAAAGAACCCAGGGATAAGGAAAATGGCCGGCTGGCTGTCAGGCCACATGAATATGCAAGAGGCTGGGAATAACGAGAAGGTCGAGACAGGGATGATCTAATCAATCAAAGGAAACAAAGGAGAAACCATGGCCAGCAGACGAGGAGTAAATAGCCCAGCAGCAAGACAATGAGAACAGAGATCATTCCATCCATGGACAATATCAAGACTCAGCTCGCTGATGGGATTCCAATCAGGCTGACTCAGAGAGCATTTAAAAGACATTAAAATATCAATTAAGGGCGGTCCCGACAGTTCCGGCCCTTTTGTTCCAGTCAATCAAAACTACCAATGATCAGAAACTGTTTTGTGTGAGAGAATCACTGGTTCAGGTTTTAAAAAGGGACAAGCAAGCTCTGGTCTCTCTTTCTCCTCTCTCTTCTCCTGTTCCTGCCTGCCTCTCGTTCGTCTCCAGCACGCAGCCCGAAGCCCACTGAGCAATTTAAACTAGGATTGTGAGTATCCTCCGGTAATTCGCGAAGTTCCCGAGATCATCATAGTGGATGAGGCTTTGCGGAAAGGGGGGGGGGGGCGCTTTTGCATACACCTTTCATAGTTTAAGACACTGGTAAACTTGTGTAAAGTAAGCATTCCCGTTGTGCCCGTTTTAGTATTCCTGCCATAGCTATAGTCTTCTAGAGCATGAGGCATTGTGTGTTGTTTTCCTGGTGTTTGGTGGTCTTGACCTTGATGTTTTAACAAATATATATATATCTTTGACTTCCATTGGAGTCCGTTTTGATCTTTTCAATTTCTCACCAACGATCTCTGACCAAGTCACAATATTAAATATCCCTTACCATAATTCCGGAGTCTAGAACTGAGGGTACTCTGGGCGCTTCGAAACCGCCCACTCAGGAAAGGCTGCCAGGTAGTGGATAGGCAGCAGTTTCCTTTTCTCTCTCTTGGGAGCGCTACTCTAGTGAAGTAGGCGCAAGGTGGCCGTTGTTCCATCGGCGAGAGAGAGAATCACTCGGGCATTGGTGGGGTTTGGGTAACGGAGAACCAAACCTGAGATAAGCCCACGAGTGGAGTTAAAAAGGGGATCCCGCTACAGTTTCCTTGTGAATTTAGAAGGATGAAGGTGTTTTACTCATTGCAGAGAAACAGATCCGACGGGCTTGCTTGAGGTTTAAAACAAAAAAGGGGGCTGGTTGAGTACATTTCTGGGCAGCTGGTTAAATTACCGCTTAATGTCAATCAAGCACAAGCTACATCATCTTGACAATGCTGGAGTTCTGAACTGGTGGGGATAAAGTTTGCTCTTGGTTATAATAGTGAAATACAGTGGATGTGTGGAAGGAAACTCTTCCGAGAAGCTTCATATTAGAACTGAAAAAGAAAAAGGAGCTATAAACATCTCCCGTCACTCAAGAACTAGAAACTGTGTCTTCATGGTTGAAGATGGATAAAATATAGGATTTATCAAAGTGACAGGAGAAAGCTTTGGCAAGAGGCCAGGAGACAGAAGTAACACGACAACAGCTGATGCTTCCACTCAGTAACATTGTGTTAAGTCGCTTTTAGAATATAATTGAAAAATGCAGCATGAATTATTGAATCCCTACTGTGCAGAAGGAGGCCATTTCACCCATCGAGCCTGCACCGTCAACAATCCCACCCAGAGCCTACCCCCACAATCCCATGTATTTACCCTGCTAATCTCACTGACACCATGGGGCAATTTACCATGGCCAATCCACCTAACCCGAACATCAGCCTTTGGAGTTGCCTGCCTGAGCAATTGGGGTAAATCAGTGTAAAGCCGCATGAGGTATGAATGAATTTATTCCCCTATAAAGAGATAAAGTCCCTAGAGTGCAGAAGGAATCTGCACCGACTCTCCAAAAGAGCATCTTACCCAGGTCCTCTCCCCTGCCCTATCCCCATAACCCCATGCATTTGCCATGGCCAATCTACCTAACCTACACATTTTTGAACAGTGGGAGGAAACCGGAGCATCTGGAGGAAACCCATGCAGACACATGGGTGGACATGCCAAGTCCACATAGATAGTGATCCAAGGCCGGAATTGAACCTGGGTCCCTGGCGCTGTGAGGCTAACCACTGCGCCACTTGCAATGCTTTAGACTGCTCTGTGCGACAGATGTGAGGACAGTATTTTTATGAGCCAGAAATACAAGCACGACTGAACATTAATCCCACATCATATCTAACAGAACGTTCTAAGACATCAAGATTAACATCAGTTATTTCATTGGCACAGGAAGAAGGGGTCAGAAGAGTAGAGCGGTTGGAGCAGGAAACAGTGATTAATAATCATGAGTGCCATCCTGTGGTGTCAAATGTGTTTAGAGACTGATTTGGTGTAGCACATTCTGCAAAGTACGAAATGAGACAATGGTCAGAAGAGGCAGGCACAGAGGAAGAAGCTGAGCTAAAGGTAAGGATGAAATTGAGTTACTCAGCTGAATTATCAGAATGATTAGGGATAAAGGGAGGCTAATTGACGAGTCATAGAATGGCTACAATGCAAAAGGAAGCCATTCAGCCCATCGAGTCTGCACCGATTCTCCGACAGAGCATCTTATCCAGACCTATCCCTGTAACCCCACATATTTACCCCACTAATCCCCTTAAGCTACAAACCTTGGGATGCTAAGGGGCAATTTACCATGGCCAATCCACCTAACCTGCACATCTCTGGATTGTGGGAGGAATGATGTGGAGATGCCGGCGTTGGACTGAGGTGAACACAGTAAGAAGTCTCACAACACCAGGTTAAAGTCCAACAGGTTTATTTGGTAGCAAATACCATAAGCTTTCGGAGCACTGCTCCTTCGTCAGAAGCCTCCTGGGCTTGCAGAACCTCACTGCACGTGGGCGACACGGTAGCACAGTGGTTAGCACTGCTGCTTCACAGCTCCAGGGACCTGGGTTCGATTCCCGGCTTGGGTCACTGTCTGTGTGGAGTTTGCACATTCTCCTCGTGTCTGCGTGGGTTTCCTCCGGGTGCTCCGGTTTCCTCCCACAGTCCAAAGATGTGCAGGTTAGGTTGATTGGTCATGTTAAAAAAAAATTGCCCCTTAGTGTCCTGAGATGCGTAGGTTAGAGGGATTAGTGGGTAGGATATGGGGGTAGGGCCTGGGTGGGATTGTGGTTGGTGCAGACTCGATGGGCCGAATGGCCTCTTTCTGTACTGTAGGGTTTCTATGATTTCTATGATGGTAAGGCAAGGAGACAAACCTGAGTCAAAGGCAAACATCTACAAAGCAGCGATAATCAGGCGGTAAAAGCAAATTACTGCGGATGCTGGAATCTGAAACCAAAAGAGAAAATGCTGGAAAACCTCAGCAGGTCTGACAGCATCTGCAAGGAGAGAAAAGAGCTGATGTTTTGAGTCCCGATGACTCTTTGTCAAAGCTAAAAGGCATAGAAAGTGGGGGATATTTATACTGTAGGGTGAAGGAATCAAAGATGACTCTTAGCCGTTCCCCTTGCTTTTGTGGCTATGACTCATCTTTCATTCGCTCCCCCTAACGGAATAAATATCTCCCACTTGCTATGCCCTCTGGCTTTGACAAAGGGTCATCGGGACGCGAAACATCAGCTTTTTTCTCTCCTTACAGCTGCTGCCAGACTTGCTGAGATTTTCCAGCATTTTCTCTTTTGATATCAGGCAGCTTTTGTCACGCCAGAAGGGAGGACAGATGGAATGTATTTGCTGATAATAGTAATGGAGACTGAAACTCTGGGATCATTCACAAAACTACTGAATGTTACAACATGGAAACCTCGGTTGATATTTAACACATAATGGTGATGACAAAGCAGGTGGTGTGTAGCAGCTGCAAAACGTCAGCGTTTCTGGGCCCCTGTTTGAACCATGGCCTATTCATCTGTGTAACTGTATGTGGCTCAAGAAACCTTTACTCAGAGTCATTGATCTGGAGGTTGAGCTGCAGCCACTGTGATGCATTAGGAAGGGGGATAATTACCTGAACACTTTGTTCCAGGAGTTTAAGCTGGGCAGTACTTGAAATTTGGTCACGGGTCAGGGACAGGAGGGTGTGACTGCAAGTCAAGCTGGTATGGGGGACTCAACAAGTAGGACAGAGGAGCTACAGCCTTACTTTGACCAACAGACACTAGGTGCTTGTGACCCATGTAGATAAAGAGAATGGCTGCGAGGTGGATGAATGTACTGACCATGGCATCATAGCGACGGATGCCTTTCAAGGGGGGGGGGGAGCAAAGGGGAATGTGGTATGATATGAAACAGTACAGTTAGGGGGATAGATACTGTTCTCCGCAACCGTGACTGGGAGCTCTGGAGGTTGTATCTTTTGCCTGGTGTCAGGGTTGAGGACACCGCCTCATGGCTGGAGAGGAACTTGGCCTCAGAAGATCATGAAGTAGAAACAGTTTGGGTGGAAATTAGGAATAATAAATTAAGAGTCAGGAAGCACTGGTGGCAGTAGTTGATAGGCACCCTAACAGTATTTATACCATTGGACAGAAAATAAACAAGAAAATATTATAGCTTGTAACAAAGGCAATGTGGGGGAACTTTAATCATGGGACTTCAAGAGTGGTCAAGAAGATGAGTTTGTTTTTGTGACAGTTTCTTCAAGTAATACATTGTGAAACTGTCACAGAATTATCTTAGATCTTAGGGTAGGCAATGGCCTAGTGGTATTATCATGAGGCTATTAATCCAGAAACTCAACTAATGTTCTAGGGACCCGGGTTCGAATCCCGCCATGGCAGATGATGGAATTTGAATTCAACATAAAATATCTGGAATTAAGAATCTACTGATGACCATCGACTGATTGTCGATTGTCGGAAAAACTCATCTGGTTCACTAATGTCCTTTAGGGAAGGAAAACTGCCATCCTTACCTGGTCTGGCCTACATGTGACTCCAGAGTCACAGTAATGTGGTTGACTCAACTGCTGTCAAAGGGCAATTAAGGATGGTTAATTAATGCCGGCGGCCAATGTCCCACAAATTAATTTTTAAAAACTGGTATCGTGTTGTGAATCAGGGTTAATTTGTAATGACACAGTAAAAGATCCACTGGGAAACAGTGATCATAACACCACAGTTTCTCCTATCTCTAACTACAAGGGACCAACGTTTACTTTAGCTAGTTCCAAAGTGACATACTCCAATCACCTACAAGAATTAAACTTAAACAAAGCTAAATACAAAGGTATGAGAGGAGTGGTGCCTATAATTAATTGGGTAAAAAGGCTAAAAATTATGGTGGTAAATGCACAATGGAAAACATTTAATGAAACAATTCAAAATGTTCAACAAAAATCCATTCCATTGAAAAATAAAAATTCAGCAAGAAAGGCCCATCCGTGGCTCACTCATTAAGTTTGGGATAGTATTAAATTAAAAGAAAAGGTTTACAATATTGCCAAAAACAGTAGGAAGTCTGAGGATTGGGATTGCTTTAGAAACCAGGAAAGGGCCACCAGGAAAATGAAGAGGGAAAAAAAAATGTGAGCAGTCTATTCAGAAAAATAAAAAATGGATTATAAGAGTTTCTATAATAATATAAAAAGGAAGAGAGTAGCTAAAGTAAACATTGGTCCCTTGTAGCTAGAGATAGGAGAAACTACCATGGGGGATGAGGAAATGGCAGAGGCATTGAACAAGTATTTTGTGTCTGTCTTCACGGTGAAAGACAGATTTCATTCCAGAAATAGATGGTAAACGAGAGATGAAAAAGGGTGTGGAAATGAAGAAAATTAATATCAGCAGAGATAAGTATTGGAGAGAATGAAGGGACTTAAATCTGATAAATCCCTGGAACCTGATGGTCTACACCCGAGAGTTCTAAAAGAGATAGCTGCAGAGATTGCGAATACATTACAGTGGAGCCCCGATTTAACGCGCCCCGATTTAGTGCGAATTCGCATATAACGCGACGGTGTCATTGGACCCTTTTTCTCCCGCTAATAATTGGCAAATTTAGCGCGACCCCGATTTAGCGCGACCCCGCTTTTATGGATCCCAACCATCGTGTTATAACGGGGCCCCACTGTATCTATGATTTTCCAAAATTCCTCTGATTTGGGAATGGTCCCATCAGGTTAGAAGCTGCCAAATGTATTACAGGCCAGTTAGCCTAACATCATTCGTTGGGAAAATACTGGTATCTAGTATTAAGGCAGTCTTCACAATGCACATAGAAAAGCACAGTATGATTAGAATAAGTCAACATGGTTTTATTGAAGGGAAATCCTGTTTGACAAATTTAGTAGAGCTTTTTTTAGTAGAGGGCAGATGAAGGAGGAACAGTTGATGTTGTATACCTGGATTTCCAAAAGAGATTCCATAAAGTGCCATACAAAAAGTTAATAGGCAAGATAAGGGCTCATGGAATTGGAAGGAATGTATTAGGATCAGGCCCAGGGACTTAAATCATTTCAGGTTATTTCTATCCACTCAAGTGGGCTTTGTTAACATTTGTTTGCATTGAATGATGAATATTTTCTCATTTTAAATTGAAACTAACCACACTTACAAGTGCCCAGCATGGAGCATATAAGAAGAGACTGCAAATGCTGGACATATATTGCTGGAAATAGGCAGCATCTATGAGAGAGAAACTGATTACCTTACTCATGTTCTCTATCATTATCACTGTAAACATTCTGTTACTATCTATCTTACCCAGAATTTCTTTTATAATCTAAATGACCTTCATCAAATCATCCCTTAACTGCTGCCACTCGAGTGAAGAAAGACCTTGCTTATCGAAGTTTCCTCACCTTTTTTTATTCTTTCATGGGGAAGGGGACATTGCAGAGTTTGTTGCATATCCCCAATTGCCCTTAAACTGAATATTTCAGAGATCAGGTAAGCGTCAACGACATTGATGTGGATCTGGAGTCATACATGGGCCAAACCGAGTAAGGCTTTCCCGAAAGGACAGTCTTCATAACAAATCAAGGACAGTTTCATGGCCGCTATTACTGAGACTAGCTTTATATTCCAGATTCCAAGGAACCAGCTATTCGGTCACCATGTTGCTCTTGGAGGTACCATTTTAACCTACTGCAAACTTTTAAAAAGTTTTTTTAAAAAATCATTGTCACAAGTGGGCTTACTGCAATGAAGTCAGTGAAAATCCCCTAGTCGCCACACTCCGGCATTCGTTCAGGTACACTGAGGGGGAATTTAGCATGGCCAATACACCTAACCAGCACGTCTTTCAGATTGTGGGAGGAAACCAGAAAACCCGGGGGAAACCCATGCAGACACAGGGAGAACGTGCAGACTCTGCACAGATAGTGACTCAAACCGGAAATCAAACCCAGACCCCTAGCACTGTGAGGCAGCAGTGCTGACCACTGTGCCACCCTAAATATTAATCTATTATCAGTCAGCAAAAATGAAACCAGGTTGGCTACATTGGAGCATGAATAAGAATTATGCACTAAAGGGCTTTATTTTTAGTCCTGTGTTAGAAACTTAACAAAGTGATTTTGTGTTTACTAACTTTTTCTAAATTAAAGTAGCATACTGAGCAAAATAAGCCCTTAAATCCTTAAATATTAAAAAGATTGTCACTTGCAACAGAACTCTTGAAAAATTGGTGGATATACATATTTAAGTCACACCACAGTGTGTTTGCTTCTGAAAAATTGTACCTGAATCACTCATTGAGCCATGATCACTCATTGTAGTCTGCAGTCCTGGGACTGGCTGCGTGGTGAGGTACCAGACTGCGTGTAACACATCTGTGGCATGTATACGGTTGTGATCTGTTGATTAAAAACAAGACATGTCCTCTTACTGTTTCTTGCATATTTTCAGACTCGCTGCAAATAAGTGGATGAATTCAATGTCAGATTGGGTACAGAGAAGAGGGAAAAGAAAGATTGAATTAAAAGAGAGTAAAAGAGAGACAGGGAGAAAAAGTTACTTTGTTGTAAATTTGAACAATTTATATTTTCAAACCTCCAACAAGTAATATCTAAAGGAATGAAACTCCACAATTATAATAGTTTTCGGTGCTGGAGAGATTGAATGGCAATAATCACCACATATCGTTTTGTTAAAAGGGGTAAAATTTTCTTTAAAAATTACGACATGTTCATAACAGCGAGAAAACAGGAGGGATCTGCACCAATCTGTCCTGTGTGGGCCAGACCGTAATCATTTCACACTAAGTTATTTCTTTGGGAGAGTGGTGAGTTGCGTGCTGGTTCTGGGAGGGGAGGGACATAAACACGCCAGTGAACCCAGCTGCAAAGCGATCGGGCGCCATTTTGTAAAGGCGACCTGATCTCTCAGTGCGCTGAAAGATGCCCCCCTCCCCATCAGCGGCACATTCTCCCACACCCTCGCTGACACGAATTGCCAACATCAGGGCATTGCAGCCCTCCCAATGGGTCCCCCTTCATGACCCCCGCCATGCCCCCCCTTCATGCCACATCCCCTCATGACCCCCACTTCATACCCCCCCCCCCCATAGCCCCCCTGTCAAAGCCCCACCTTTGTCCTCCACTCTTTCATGCCCCACCCCTCCGTGACCCCCCCACTCAGGCCCCACCCCCATTGCCAGTGTGCCAGGTGGGCACTGCCGAGCCATGTCCCTCACCACCCGGGGCTTCAGTGGCCTTCGAGCAGCCCCCCCCTCTCCCAGATTTGTGCCGTGCCCTAGGATCAGAAGACCGGCGTCAAACGGGCTAAGCATATTTAAATGCTACTTTAAGTATGTTTTAAATAGGCCTCGTGCCCTTTCTGGCTGAAATCTGGTTTGTGCCAGCCGCAAGGGACCGGGACGATTTGTTGGGCGCAAAGTTTTCCCGGATTGGCCCGATTTGCGCAAAGTGTAATAAGTCTGGAAAAACCAACCCCAAGGACTGAAACAGACTTGACTTAACTTTGTGTGGTGAGTTTAATTTGTATCTGGACAGCAATGTCACCCCATTCAATGCATTCCATTGGTGAATAGGTGACACAATTTTCCCTTTGAGATGCCAATGATGGAGCATTGCAACTTGTACAGTATTGCCACGTGTCTGCCTCTTGCATAATGTTACCGTATGGTTTAAACACATGGCAAGCGCCATTAGCCGTGTCGCGTCAACAGCAAATCCGTGGACCAGTGACTTTCAAGCAGAAACTGTCAATAATGGCTCAGCTGATAGGTTTCTCATCTGAGCCAACAACGATTACCATTTATATACCACCTTCAATGTTGGAAAACATTCCAAGGCACTTTGCATTTTTAGCCCAGTGGTTATTGTACTTGTGCTAAAATCTTATCTAAGTTATTTCAATGTGTTTAATGACCTTTTCCAAATTATCGCTCTTGAGCCACATAAGGAGCTCAGATAACCAAATACATGGACAAAGACGTAGGTTTTACGCAGTGTGGTGAACCATTGTTGGTAACCACCAGGAGTGCTGAGCCATGGTTTGGCCAGCACTATGAGTCTGTAGATATGTTACTGTTGGGGTTAGGGTTGGGCTGTTCTACCTGTTAATATAGTCCTATGGTACAACCCAGTTGGCTCCGCCTCCTGGGAGAGGTATAAAGGTCACTGCTCTGCCTGGTGGCCCTTTAGTCTGGGATTGTATATTGTATATAGTAGCTCCATTATTGTTGGCAATAAAAGCCTTTATTTCCTGGGTACATCCTGCCTCCCGTGTGATTTATCGCGCATCACGCAGTAACTCAGGGGAGGAGAGAGGCAAAGAGGTTTGGCAAGAGAATTCCAGAGTTCATCCAGGGTCTTAGGAACTGACAGCCTGGCCACCAATGGTGGAGTTATTAAAACTGCGAGCGTGGAAGAGGCCAGAATTGAAAGAGTGCAGTGATTTTGTAAGCTTGGACGACTTCAAAAGATTGCAGAGATATGGAAGGATTGAGGGCATGAAGAAACTTGAAAACAAAGGTGAGGATTTTAAAATGGAGGCATAACTAGATTGGGAGCCAATGTATGTCAGCAAGTACAGGGGTGATGGGTGGATGGGATTTGGTATGAGTTAGGGCATAGGCATCAACATTTTCATGAGCTCCAGTTGATGTTGGATGGAAGATTGGATCAAACCAAGAGAGCGATGAAACAGTCCAGTATGGAGGTAACAATGGCCCGGGTGAGGGTTTCAGCAGCAGATGGGCTGAAGGAGGTGATGCAATGGAGGTGCTTCACCATTTTGCTGAAGAAGCAGACAGGGCAGAAGTTCACCTCTGTGTGACATTTGCCAGGCAGAGGGATGGGGTCTGCAGCAGGGCCCCGAAGACAATGACTTTGGCCTTCCAAATATTCAGTTGGAGGAAATTTCTGCTCGACCGGGGTGAGATGTCAGACAAGCAGTGTGACGATCAGGAACAGTGGAGAAGTCAAAGCAGGAGATGGTGAGGTAGAGTGTGATCAGTCCAGAGAAATACTGAGGGAGTGCTGCTCAGTCGGAGTTGAAAGCTTGCAGCAGAGACCCTAAACCAAAGTCTTGTCTACCCTCTCAGGTGGATGTGGAACATCCCATGGTCCTATTTCAAAGAAGGGGCTAAATTGCCCCTTAGTGTCCCAAGAGGTGTAGGTTAGGGGGGTAGCAGGCTAAATACTTGGGGTTACAGGGCAGGGAAAAGATCTGGGTGGGATTTCCCCTGAATGTCAGGGGGATTATGTGAGGTTACAAGGGTCAGACCTGGGTGGGATTGTGGTCAGTGCAGACTCAATGGGCTGAATGGCCTCCTTCTGCACTGTAGGGATTCTATGAACAGCAGGGGATTTTCACCAGTGCTAATATTTATCCTTCAATTAACATAATTGAAACAAGTGATCCAGTCATTAGCACATTGCTTTTTTTTGGCAGGGGGGAGGGGGGGTTCTTGCTGTGCACGTCCCAATCATTTCAACACTTGAAACAATTGTCCGCAAGAGTTCCTGAGATCATGAAAGGCAAGTCTTTCTTTTTAGAAAATTGTTTGGAATGCTCGTGGAAGGCGCACAGAGAAAGAAAACAGATTAAGGCCAAAGGAGAAGCTATTAGGGGAGGTGAACAAGTCTTTGGCTAAAGAGGCGACTTTTAACTAGGATCTTAAAGAAGGAAAGGGAGGTGAGAAGGTTCAGGAAGGGAATTCCAGACCAGTTTTGGGAGAAGAGTGGACTGTTCCTCGGTGAAATAGGTACAACCTGAAAAGAGAGCCAATTCTTTTACTGTCACCCAATTTTCCTATTTCGAGCACCAGTCTGTCCCGTCAGGTGCTGACTGACCTGCTATTGATTTTAAGGCGGCAAGGTGGCACAGTGGTTAGCACTGCTGCCTCACAGTGCCAAGGTCCCGGGTTTAATTCCCGGCTTGGGTCACAGTCTGTGTGGGGTTTGCACGTTCTCCCTGTGTCTGCGTGGGTTTCCTCCGGGTGCTCCGGTTTCCTCCCACAGTCCGAAAGACGTGCTGGTTAGGTGCATTGGCCATGCTAAATTCTCCCTCAGTGTACACGAACAGGCGCCGGAGTGTGGGAACTAGGGGATTTTTCACAGTAACCCCATTGCAGTGTCAATGTAAGCCTACTTGTGACTAAATAAATAAACTTCCAGCATTTATAATTTATCTTTTTTGTCGGCTGATATTAGAAATGTGGGGATTGGCAAAATAAAAAAGCATTCTAGGCAGCTTTCAATGTAACTGGCCACACCACTCTCCACCAATACCTCTCCTCTGTCACTCCACTGAGTGGGACCTCACTTGCCTTCTTATCTGTCCAATTGCAGAAGCTCAGAATGTTCCTAATCATTAAATGCCATTTTCTAGGTGGCAAAACAAGTATACACTCACAGCCTCCCACCAATAACAATCCTTTAATGTTCCAGAAACAACTCACAAAGCTGCTTAAGCCTGATTTGGCTCAATACGTCTGAGAATGCAGTTGTGGAATGCGCAATTTTATTGACACAAGGCCTAGCATAGCCTGCCAAATATCCTGCCCTAGATTTTCACTCTTCACTTGGAGCAAATACAGCAGATAATTGTCCCACTGACCATTCTTCCTGTAACACTGCCACGCTTAATTCCCTCAAGGTGACATATGGCACTACTTCGATAGCAAGATCTCGTGGTGTTCTACATTCACCAGTCCAAAGAAGTATGGGGCCAGGATTCTCCAGTCTCGCGCGCCTGGCTAGCATTGTCAGTGAGAATTTGGCGCTCAATCAAGTCTCCATTCACTGGAGAATCCCAGCCATGGGCGAGGTTGGAGAATTCGGCCATGATTCACAACATTGGCAAAACTGCTAGCAAGCATGCAGCATTCAGAGTGAAGATAATGTGGTTACGCATGGCTGAATGGGAAATTGCAGTGCTAAAGGTATGAAGTTCATAAGTTGATAAGATATAGGAGCAGAATTAGGCCATTCAGCCCATCATAGAATCCCTACAGTGCAGGAGGAGGCTGTTCGGCCCACCAAGTCACCACTGACCACAATGCCACCCAAGCCCTATCCCCATAACCCCACATATTTACCCTGCTAATCCCCGACACTAAAGGTCAATTTAGCATGGCTAATCAACCTAACCCGCACATTCTTGGATTGTGGCAGGAAACCGGAGCACCCGGAAGAAACCCATGCAGACGCGGGGAGAAAGTGAAAATTCCACACAGACAGTGGACCCAAGGCCGGAATTGAACTTGGGTCCCTGGTGCTGTGAGGCAGCAGGACTAACCACTGTGCCATCCATGTGCCAGTCGTCCCTACATTCACAACAGTGACTACATTTCAAGACATGTCATTGAGTGTAAAGAACTATGTGGTACTCATGAAACATGCTATGTAAATATGGTCTTTCTTCACTTGTGGTTAACTATAATGAAAATATTCTGAAACCTGAAAGATATTCAATGTTTTGCACTACTAAGATAGAAGGGGATAATGTTACAAATAGATTAGGAATGCTTAACTGGATTGGACTGCTGGTCCAGATAATATTACATCCAGAATGAACTGGAGCGGGTACCAAACACCCATTAGCTATATTCCTAATGGCTGACTGAACTGTTCCCTTAAGCCTGGTTATGTGGCTCTAATTTTTAAATTGGTGACAAGGCTGAAATACATAGTGGGAGGCCTATTAATTTGACATCAGTAGTAAGTTATCAGGAGGAATCATTATTGTTGCCATTCCATGGTTATCTATGACGGAAAACTTACAGTAAAGGAAGTTGTGCTTGACTGAATTATTTGGAAAAAACATTCTCGCATTTATATAGTGGCTTTTTTAACCTCAGGACTTTGCGAAGTGGATGAAGTACTTTTGCCCGCCACTTTACTGCTGCCCTCACTTTGCTCTCTAGTGGAGATCGCTGTTGCTTTTCAGCTCCGACCAAAATATTTTCTCGATGTCAGAATTCTTTCCGATCTTGCAACTTCAAGCACGATTGGTTTCTTATTTGGAATTTTAAACCTACCTCTCAGAATCCACGTTTCTAAGGCCTCTATCTACCTCCACAGATCTTTATTTGTTATTTTAGTTTCTGACGCAGACTGGGAACTCAGTAGAATCTAGCATCAGAAGGACTTTCTCCTTGCTACAAACTTCACAGAATCCTCCAGTGTAGAACAGGCCCTTCGGCCCATCGAGTCTGCACCGACGCATGAAAGGCCCTGACCTGCCCACCTAATCCCACTTGCCAGCACTTGACCCATAGCCTTGAATGTTATAGCGTGCCAAGCACTCATCCAGGTACTTTTTAAAGGATGTGAGGCATCCCGCCTCCACCACCCTCCCAGGCAGCGCATTCCAGACCCTCACCATCCTCTGGATAATAAAACTGTTATTCTTCATCTTTCCCTGTATCTTCACAAAATTAATTCTGGCTATCTCTAAGCTTCTTTGGAATTCAGTATCGCATCTAACATATCTGATAGAATTATAGAATCCCTACAGTGCAGAAGGAGGCCATTAGGCCCATCAAACCTACATCGACAACAATCCCACCCAGGTCCTATCTCTGTAACCCCACGTATTTACCCTGCTAATCCCCCTGACACTAAGGAGCAATTTAGCATGGCCAATCCACCTAACCCAAACATCTTTAGAGTTTCACAGTGGCACACAGCACCAGGGACCCGGGTTCAATTCTGGCGTCGGGTGACTGTGTGGAGTTTGCATGTCCAGTCGTGTCTGCATGGGTTTCCTTCGGGTGCTAAGTTTTGCCCCCAAGTTCAAAGATATGCAGATTAGGTGGATTGGCCATGCTAAATTGTCCCTTCGTGCCCCAAGATGTGTAGGTTAGATGGATTAGCCATGGGAAATATGTGGGGGTGAGGGACTGTATAAGATGCTCTGTCAGAGAGTCGGTGCAGACTCGATGGGCTAAATGGCCTCTTTGGCACTGTAAGAATTCTATTCCATTGGAGTAAGCACATAGGGTGACCAATGTGTTAGTTGTTGTAGGCAGCAAATACGGGAATGACCTTCATAGCAACGACCCACAAAATCGGCAATGACCATAAAATGGTACCTAATGTTGTCGCAGTGAAGTGTAAATGGCAGCTTGACTGGGATGGCACGATGGCACAGTGGTTAGCACTGCTGCCTCACAGCGCCAGGGATTGGGTTCAATTCTGGCCTTGGGTCACTGTCTGTGGAGAACATAGAACATAGAACATAGAACAGTACAGCACAGAACAGGCCCTTCGGCCCACGATGTTGTGCCGAGCTTTATCTGAAACCAAGATCAAGCTATCCCACTCCCTATCATCCTGGTGTGCTCCATGTGCCTATCCAATAACCGCTTAAATGTTCCTAAAGTGTCTGACTCCACTATCACTGCAGGCAGTCCATTCCACACCCCAACCACTCTCTGCGTAAAGAACCTACCTCTGATATCCTTCCTATATCTCCCGCCACGAACCCTATAGTTATGCCCCCTTGTAATAGCTCCATCCACCCAAGGAAATAGTCTTTGAACGTTCACTCTATCTATCCCCTTCATCATTTTATAAACCTCTATTAAGTCTCCCCTCAACCTCCTCCGCTCCAGAGAGAACAGCCCTAGCTCCCTCAACCTTTCCTCATAAGACCTACCCTCCAAACCAGGCAGCATCCTGGTAAATCTCCTCTGCACTATTTCCAGTGCTTCCACATCCTTCTTATAGTGAGGTGACCAGAACTGCACACAATATTCCAAATGTGGTCTCACCAAGGTCCTGTACAGTTGCAGCATAACCCCACGGCTCTTAAACTCCAACCCCCTGTTAATAAAAGCTAACACACTATAGGTCTTCTTCACAGCTCTATCCACTTGAGTGGCAACCTTTAGAGATCTGTGGATATGGACCCCAAGATCTCTCTGTTCCTCCACAGTCTTCAGAACCCTACCTTTGACCCTGTAATCCACATTTAAATTAGTCCTACCAAAATGAATCACCTCACATTTATCAGGGTTAAACTCCATTTGCCATTTTTCAGCCCAGTTTTGCATCCTATCTATGTCTCTTTGCAGCCTACAACAGCCCTCCACCTCATTCACTACTCTACCAATCTTGGTGTCATCAGCAAATTTACTGATCCACCCTTCAGCCCCCTCCTCTAAGTCATTAATAAAAATCACAAAGAGCAGAGGACCAAGCACTGATCCCTGTGGCACTCCGCTAGCAACCTGCCTCCAGTCCGAAAATTTTCCATCCACCACCACCCTCTGTCTTCGATCAGATAGCCAGTTACCTATCCAATCAGCCAACTTTCCCTCTATTCCACACCTCCTTACTTTCATCATAAACCGAGTTTGCACATTCTCCCTGTGTCTGCCTGGGTTTCCTCCGGGTGCCCCGGTTTCCTCCCACTGTCCAAAGATGTGCAGGTTAGGTTGATTGGCCATGCTAAATTGACCCTCGTGTCGGGGTATTAGTGGGGTAAATGTGTGGGGTTGCGGGAGTGAGGCCTGGGTGGGATTGTGGTCGGTGTGGACTTGATGGTCCGAGTGGTCTTCTTCTGCACTGTAGGGACTCTATGACTGACCTGGCATTTCCAGCAAGAATTTAGCTTCCAGGGAGCCGCGATTGGGCTACCACGCGACAATTCCACTTCTTTGACCTGGATGTCCCTTGAGAACGGTTCACTGCTTGAGATATGAGATCGGGTGCATGATTTTGTGTCCCCTATTTGCCATACATACACCTCTAGACAACAACAATCACATTAACACTGGGTCACAGCTAAGAAAATACATGGAGTGAAGGGAGTGATGCTTTTCTACTTAAAGGAAAGTAAAATACAAGAATACTTACAGGGGATATCGCGATATCCATTTTCTAATGCGTGGAAGTAGTTCATGAATTCTTTTAATGGGATTTTAAATATCTCAAAAAGTCCAGTGTCTTCAAACAGTCTGAATGCCACCTGCACCAAGAGAGAAATTCGGGAATGGGTGAACGGAAAACACCAATAAATAGTGATGAAAATCTATTTGTTAAGACTCACATGGGCCCCAATCTCCAACTATCCTTCAACCTAATAGCAACAACAACCCAGGCAGTGAATCATACAGCACAGATGAGGCTCTCCGGCCCATCGAGTCTGCACCAACACACTAGAGAAAATGGCCAAAAGAAAATTCAAACATCGTTCCACCTGTGAATCCTTGAGCTAATTACCAGATGTAGAAGTTCTGGGTCACATGTACAATCCATTGACCCCCCGCCCACCCCCCAAATAAAAATACATTCCTGTTTCGCTCTCCAACATGGCAGCAGATAGTTTCAAGAATTTGAATAGATCGTGGGGATTCTAACTCCAATGTGCTTTAAAATAGCCACCCTTTCTTACATTGCACTGGGAGCTGTTAGAACACAATTGAAAGACAACGCTATAATAATATTATTGTGCACCCTGTTTCCGAGTGTTTTGTGCACATCAAGTAAATGTATTTCACAGATCAGGTATTGTGCTGAGCTATAAAGCCATGTCACCTTAAAGATGCATTTTAGTCTTCACCTTTACTGCAGCTTGAAGCCGTTTCTATTCCTGCCTTCTGATAGGGGTCTGGGCTCCACGGATGAATAATGACCAACTTGGTGATGCAAGCAGTGTTATATTTACTGAAGTCCTTTTTATCTCTGAATATCAACATGTCGCTATTATGGCAAATATAAATGCATGTATTCTCTGAATGCTTTTTCAAAATATGTTCAGGGGATGTGGACATCGTGAGCAGCGCCAGCATTTATTGCCCATCCCTAATTGCCCTTGAGCTGAGTGGCTTGAGAGGTCAGTTATGAGTCAAAAACACATTGCTGTGGCTCTGGGGTCACAAGCAGGCCAGACCAGGTAGGGACGGCGGTTTTCCTTCCCGAAAGGACATTAGTGAACCAGATGAGTTTGTCGACAATCAACAATTGTTTCATGAACATCATTAAGTTTTTAATTCCAGATTTTTATTGAAATCAAATTCCACCATTTGCTTTGGTGCGATTCGAACCTGGGGTCCCAAGAGCATTACCCTGGGTCCCTGGATTACTAGTCTAGTGACAATACCACCACAGCACCACCTCCCCTAAAGCTAACATTATGAACAGTGTACAAATTATTGTGCTATGTATAATTACATAATGCATATATATAAAATTTATATGTATTTTATATATATATATATAAATCATGTTTGATTTGATTTATTATTGTCACACGTATTAGTATACAATGAAAAGTATTGTTTCTTGCATGCTATATAAAGCATACCATTCATAGAGAAGGAAACAAGAGAGTGCAGAATGTAGTGTTGCAATCATAGCTAGGGCGTAGAGAAAGATCAACTTAGTGTGAGGTAGGTCCATTCAAAAGTCTGACAGCAGCAGGGAAGAAGCTGTTCTTGAGTCGTTTGGTTCGTGACCTCAGACTTTTGTATCTTTTTCCCAACAGAAGAAGGTGGAAGAAAGAATGTCTGGGGTGTGTGGGGTCCTTAATTATGCTGGCTGCTTTTCCGAGGTAGCGGGAAGTGTGGACAGAGTCAATGGATGGGAGGCTGGTTTGCGTGATGGATTGGACTGCATTCACGACCTTTTGTAGTTTACAAGTGTGTGTGCGTGTGTATACATGTGCACGCGTGTACATGTGCGCGTGTGTACATGTGTGCGCGTAATGGGTTAAGTGTGTGTGCCTGGCCACACCACACCAGTGCAGCTTCTACAAAGGAGTTGAACTTGCGCTAATAACCAAGTTCAACACTGACACAAATGAGGGTCAGTGCTTCACACTGGATTATGGAATGCTGTCAACTTCTTCTGCTATTCCGGAGTTGCTGCACTGCCAAACAATGACCTTTGGATGCAATCTTTGCATCCAGAAGCAACAATGGGATGTCTATCACACTTAAGCAACATGGAGCATGTAAATCCCGAAATAGCTGCATGGATGGGTATGAGTGCTGGGTAATTTTGTGGTTTGCTGATAGCATAGAACAGACAATATTGGATTTTAATCTCTCCTGATTTTTAATTTGAATCATTTCAATGAAAGTAAAAACTGGGAGAGGTGAATAACGAGGCATGATCAGCCCGCATCCATTTTATACCAAAACCAGCAGTTAAAATGAGTGCTCAATGCACTGATTAAAGGACATGTCTAGAAGGACAAATTCCTAATTCTCTTCCCTAAGGTGGACTTTTGTCAGTTTCCATAGCTAGTTATTCCTGGAACAGGTCACTAGTCTGTTGCCAGAGGCTTATAGCTTGAGGGGCACCACTCCACATCAAGCATGGCTGACCAGGAGCCTCTCCTGCCCTTAATGCCGGCCAATGGAAGGAGTTTCAGGTTGACACTCAACCTGTTTGTCCGAGTTATGAACGGCACCTTGCCTGGCCTGGGCGTGGGACTCAAAGCTGGAGCTTCTGGTTCAAGAGGCAGAAATGCTAACCCTCACTGCACCGCAAGACCTCCCAGTGTAGGACAAATAATGAGTTAATATTCCCTAATGTGAAAAACAGGGTAACCACATTACTCCAACAGCCTATAAAACCACATTCATTACAAATTAACATTACAGAGATGACTACTGGACGGTTATTTATTATTTACATGGGACAATAGTGAGAAAATGATGTTAAAGCATGTTCCTGTTCATGATAACGGAAATCCAAATGATATGTCAAACACATAATTGTCCCCTCTCATTCTGCTTCTTCTTTCTCCTTTCTACAGAACTGGTTCTTCGTGCTTGCCCCCCCCCCCCCCCCCCCACAAATGAAATGGTTGGAATTTATCTGCAATAAATTGAGAACACATCCAGTCTTATTAAGACTGGGAATCTAACTAACTCCGGAATGAAAAGGCTGCCTGAAACCACGCCACGAGGAAAAGTAAAAGCCTTTTGCATCTGCGCAAGGTCAGTAACGATTGCTTCCAATCAACAACTCGCAGATCACAAGCGCAAATTAATATCTACATAATCTTGAGATATTCCATAGTATTTGCCAACATTAACAATAAAGTCCCCGACTCTACATTACTGCACGGGCAAAGGTGTTTCAAAGATAAAGGCACAAAAGAAATTCAGGACTCCCTGAATGAATAAAATGCTGCCCATTGAAAAAAAAAGAAGCTCTGATTGCAAGTAGAGCAGCAAAACCCCAGAGCAATAACTGTCGCCTTCTCTTTGTTCTGCATCACAAGTTTTGATCCGTGGAACGGGCGCTGTGGTAAAATCTGAACCAAGGAAATTTCCATCCTTTCTCATTTCCCCCTTCTTCTGAAACAGACACTGATTTTAGCTAGGCAGGAATACCAACCAAAGGGGCCACAGGGATTTCCATCGAGTATTCATTTCTGTATCAGCACGAAAGGTTACTCTGCAGCAATTGTTATCCAATGGCACTTTGTTCATACAGACATAGGGACATAAGACTGCAGATCCAGAGTAGGTTATTCAGACCTTTGAGTCTGTTCAGCCATTCAATAAGATCGTGACTGGTTGGTTGTAGTCTCAAGGGGCAACACGGTGGCACGGTGGTTAGCACTGCTGCCTCTCAGCGCCAGGGACTTGCGTTCGATTCCCAGCTTGGGTCACTGTCTGTGCGGAGTTTGCACGCTCTCCCCGTGTCTGCGTGGGTTTCCTCCGGGTGCTCCGGTTTCCTCCCACATTTGAAAAGATGTGCGGGTTAGGTGCATTGACCCAAACAGGCGCCGGAGTGTGGCGACTAGGGGAATTTCACAGTAACTTTATTGCAGTGTTAATGTAAGCCTTACTTGTGACTAATAAATAAACTTTAATCCACTTTCCTGTCTGCCTCCCCCTCCCCGTGTAACCTTCGACTCCCTTGTCTAACAAAAATCTAACCCCATCTCAATTAAATTTAAAATTTTCCCATCCCGCTCACCATGGGAATCGGAGTGGATGAGGGGCGCAGACCATGCAACGGTCCGTTGACCTCAGGCAGGATTTTCTGATTCTGGGGCGAGCGTGGCTGGAAAATCCCATCCCCCAGAATCACTACCCTCCTGCAAAGAGAATTTCACAATCTCCTGACCCTTTGAGAGAAAAAAACATTCTCCTTTCCTCTGTCTTAAAAGGGTGACCTCTTACTCTTGAATTGTGTCCCCGAGGTCTGATGTCCCCACAAGAAGGGTGATATCCTTGTGGTATTCCCCCATATCTAGTCCCAGTAAGATCGTATATTTTAACTCTAGTGGCTACAGATCCAACCGGTTCAACCTTTTTTCATAAGATAAATCCTTCATCCCAAGAATGAGTTGAGTAAACCTTCCCTGAATTACTTCTAAAGCAAATGTATCTGTTTTCAAATGTGGCTGTCTCTGTCAAAGCTGTCGCAAATCATCAACTTGTGAGGGTGAGTGTGAGAGTGAGTGGTGTGTGTATGTGTGTGCGCGCACATGCGTGAGAGTGGTGTGTGTGTGTGTGAGTGTGCATGAGAGAGAGTGGTGTGTATTTGTGTGTATGAGAGAGAGAGAGACAGAGTGATGTGTGTGTGTGCGAAAGTGTGCATGTGAGAGATAGTGGTGTGTGTGTGTATGAGAGTGTGAAAGAGAGATAGTGGTGTGTGTGTGAAAGAGAGATAGTGGTGTGTGTGTAAGAGAGATAGTGGTGTGTGTGTGTGTACGAGAGATAGTGGTGTGTGTGTGTGTGTGTAAGAGAGATAGTGGTGTGTGTGTGTATGAGAGTTTGTGTGAGTGTGTGTATGTATGAGTGTGTGTGTGTGTGTGTATGAGAGTGTGTGTGTGTGAGAGAGAGAGAGATAGTGGTGTGTGTGTGTGTGAGAGAGAGAGAGATAGTGGTGTGTGTGTGTGTGTGTGTGTGAAAGAGAGATAGTGGTGTGTGTGTGAAAGAGAGATAGTGGTGTGTGTGTGTGTGAGTGAGAGAGATAGTGGTGTGTGTGTGTGAAAGAGAGATAGTTGTGTGTGTGTGTGTGAAAGAGAGATAGTGGTGTGTGTGTGTGTGTGTGAAAGAGAGATAGTGGTGTGTGTGTGTGTGTATGAGAGTTTGTGTGAGTGTGTGTGTATGAGAGTGTGTGTGTGTGAGAGAGATAGTGGTGTGTGTGTGAGAGAGATAGTGGTGTGTGTGTGAGAGAGATAGTGGTGTGTGTGTGTGAGAGAGATAGTGGTGTGTGTGTGAAAGAGAGATAGTGGTGTGTGTGTGAAAGAGAGATAGTGGTGTGTGTGTGAGAGAGTGTGTGTGTGTCTGTGTGTTTGCAGTTGGGGGGGTGTGGAACAGGACAATCAAGCATTAGGAAATGCAGGAAACGAGTTGAATCTTTGATTTGCATTCCTTTACTTTTCAGTGACGCTCCAACTCTGAGTATTGATCCGAGGTTGGGGGTGATGGCAGGCATGAATTTGCATGCAGAGTTTGTATATGGAAGGTTTTGTTACTATGAAGGCTGAACTTGATAGGCAAGGGGATTAATCATTGTGGATCACAGGCAGGTAAATGAAGCCATGAACTGAATGGTGGGAGGGGCTGTTAGGGCTGAATGGCCTCATTCTGTGCTGTTTGATTCTAAAATCCTACAGATAAACAGTGTGCCCCAGCATGCTGGTGGCCTGCTAATACCGGTAAGTAAATCTACTGAAGATGTGGAGGTTGCTTCACTCTGTCTCACTTTTGTGCAATGGTCTGAGGCTGAGGCCTAGATCGGGTGAAGAATGTGTGTGAGGCCCAGGCAGCGGTTGGTGATGGGGTTCAGTAGCAATCTGAAGCGAGGTCTGGGACAGAGGCTGCAGACTATCGTACAACACTAAGAATCACCATCATGTCCTCTAAGCTATGACTTCAACACAAGTTCCATTTCATGGGAGGATTTAACTTTTTTCTAATAACATTATCAACATCCTGTTATTTCCATTGACCAGAAACTGAATGGGACGAGCCATATAAATACCACGGCTACAAGAACAGGTCAGAGGCTGGAATCCTGCAGCAAGTAACTCACCTCCTGACTCTGCAAACCCTCTCCATCATCCACAAGGCACAAGTCAGGAGTGTGATGGAATACTCCCCACTTCCCTGGATAGGTGCAGCTCCAACAACACTCGAGAAGTTCCAAACCATCCAGGACAAAGCAGCCCGCTTGACTGGTACCCCTTCCACAAACGTTTAATCCCTCCACTTCCGAGGGACAGTAGCAGCAGTGTGCACTGCAGCAATTCACTAAGGCTCCTTAGGCAGCACCTTCCAAACCCATGACCACTGCCATCTAGAAGGATAAGAGCAGCTGGTACCTAGGAACACCATCACCTGGAGCATCCCCTCCAAGTCACTCAGCATCCTGACTTGGAAGTATATTGTTGTCCCTTCACTCTCACTGGGTCAAATCCATCAACTCCCTCCCTAATAGCACTGTGGATGTACCTACACCATAGGGACTGCAGCGGTTCAAAAACGCAGCTCACCACCTTCCCAAGGGCAACTAGGGATGAGCAATAATGAATTTTAAAAAATGAACATACAACATTGACAATAAATACTCCATCAACCCTACCCACTCATCAAGATGGGTTGGAGAATCATCATGTTTGGCAGTTCCGATCAATCCCCTGCCCATCACCCTGCCCCTGTCGCCATGTCACTCCCAAGAGGTGAAATAGGTGTAATTTTGATATCATAGAATCCCTACAGTGCAGAAGGAGGTCATTCACCCCATCGAGTCTGCACAGACTCTCCGACAGAGCATCTAACCCAAGCTCTGTCACCGTAACCCCATGTATTTATCCCACTAATCCCCTAATCTACACATTTGGTAGTCATGATGTGGAGTTGCCGGCGTTGGACTGGGGTAAGCACAGTAAGTAGTCTCACAACACCAGGTTAAAGTCCAACAGTTTAATTGGTAGCACGAGCTTTCAGAGCTCCGAAAGCTTGTGCTACCAAATAAACCTGTTGGACTTTAACCTGGTGTTGTGAGATTACTCACTGTGCCTACACATTTGGGACACTAAGGGGAAATTTAGTATGGCCAATCCACCTATCCTGCACATCTTTGGAGTGTGGGAGGAAACCGGAGCATCCGAGGAGATCCACACAGACACGGGGAGAAAGTGCAAACTCCACACAGACAGTGACCCAAGGCTGGAATTGAACCTGGGTCCCTGACGCCGTGCCACCGATATGTTTCATCAAAAAAAAGATTTAGTTTTCTTGTGGCTGAACAGAATAAGACCAAGACAGGAGTCATTCAGCCAAATACAACCCTAACTACTTTGAGCATTCGTAACAATAGAAACATTTCATGGATCTGTGCGAGACAGGAAATCTGATTGAGGTGTTCAAAATCACGGGGGGTCTGGACAGTGGACAGGGGGAAAAACTGTTCCCGTCTGCTGAAAAATCAAGGACCAGAGAACACGGATTTAAGATGATTTACTGAAGAATATATGGCATGGGGAAGAAAAGGTTTCTTCCAGTGAGTGGTTAGGATCGGGAATGCGTTAACAGGATCCACACCGGTTGGTGAAGTCAAAAGCTTTTCCTTACTGAGATAGTTTATTGACTTTGCTAAGCCTCATCGCTCCTCTCTCACCAGTGTCCCAGCTGTTCCCGATTTATACATGCTCAAAGTACTGAATTAAACAATGCCCTTCCCCAGTGTGTCTGAACAATAGAATTAACACATTATTAAAAGACAGCACTGCCTGAGAGTGTGGTGGAGGCAGATTCAATCATGGATTTCCAAAGGGAATTGGATAATTTCCTGAAGAGAGAACATTTTCAGGTCTAAGGGCAAACAGCAGAGTGCTAAAAGCAGAGGGCAGCATGCTGGCAAAGCGGTTAGCACTGCTGCCTTACAGCGCCAGAGACCCGGGTTCGAGTCCCGACTTGGGTCACTGTCTGTGTGGAGTTTGCACGTTCTCCCCGTGTGTGTGGGTTTCCTCCGGGTGCTCAGCTTTCCTCCCACAGTCCGAAAGATGGGTGGGTTAGGTTGATTGGTCATGCTAAATTGACCCTAGTTTCGGGGGATTAACAGGGTAAATATGTGGGGTTATGGGAATAGGGCCTGGGTGGGATTGTTGTTGGCGCAGGCTCGATGGGTCAAATGGCCTCCTTCTGCACTGTAGAGATTCTATGATTCAAATGTTCTTCTGCGCTGTTAACCATTCCAGAATTCTATGAAGACACCAATACTCCAGCTTGATAGAAGCATATCTCACCTGGCTAAGGATCCGGCCACATTTTGAGCCTGTCATCTCCACAAGATCAAAGATGGGAAAATTCCAATTGTTCAGTTGTGTAAATAATGGCTCCAGGCCGTCCAATAGCAAAGGTTCTGGGGCAAGAATTGGTTTATCCTGGAAAAGAAGAAGAATCATTTACCCAATGTGAAGATGTTTTTTCTATATATGTAATAAACATTTTGTGTGTGCAATTTTAACCCAACACGTCATTGGGAAATTGGCGGAATTGACACAACAGAGGTTTTACACCCATCCTGAACTTTTCTCCCCTTAAAATGCAATCTAATCGGCTGCCAACTTAGGTTAAAATGATCCCCCTTGTGTTTACATACACTCCCAATATGAATTGGGTCCTTTTGTATCATTTCAAATTCCTCTGACCATATTTATAATGTTAACTCTCCAAGTAAACTTGTCACACTGCAATTACATCTCCCCACCAGTAGTGGCACTCTGAAGCATCCTCTTGGAACTCCCAGCTCATGCTGATGGGTCAACCAACTCCACTTCTATGCTTGACACAGCATGGTGGCACAGCGGTGGGCAGCAGGGTAGCACAGTGGTTAGCACTGCTGCCTCACAGCTGGTCTGGACTTTAATCTGGTGTTGTTAAACTTCTTACTGTGCCTCACAGCGCCAGGGACCAGGGTTTAATTCCGACCTCGGGTGACTGTCCGTGTGGAGTTTACACATTCTCCCCGTGTCTTTGTGGGTTTCCTCCGGGTGCTCCAGTTTCCTCTCACACTCCAAAGATGTGCGGGTTAGGTGGATTGGCTATGCTAAATTGCCCCTTAGTGTCAGGGGCATGAGCAGGGTAAATATTTGAGGTTACGGGGATTGTGGGATTGTGATCGGTGCAGACTCAATGGGCCGAATGGTCTCCTTCTGCACTGTAGGGATTCTATGAAATTGTGGTGTATTTTGCTGTTTACTTATGAACAGTAATCCAAAACCAATTAACCGGATTTAGGAGTTAACAGTGAACAAAGGACGCCAGTGATTCATTATGCGTATACTTGCCATGGAATTTCCATGTTCTTATGTACTGTGACTTGTGGTCAGAGAGTTTAACAGCATGTTTAAAGTTTATTTATTAGTGTCACAAGTAGGCTTACATTAACACTGCAATGAAGTCACTGTGAAAATCCCCTAGTGGCACCTGTTCGGGTACACTGAGGGAGAATTTAGCACGGCCAATCCACCTAACCAGCACGTCTTTCGGTCTGTGGGAGGAAACCGGAGCACCCGGAGGAAACCCACGCAGACACGGGGAGAACATGCACACTCTGCACAGACAATGACCCAAGTTGGGAATCGAACCCAGGTCCCTGGCGCTGTGAGGCAGCAGTGCTAACCACTGTGCCAACGTGCATGATACTGTCCAGGAGATCTGGGATTTATGTGAATAGAACCAGCAATGGTGTCTCTCCTTAACCAATCAGATTGAAGTATCCTTATTGAGACAAGCAGAGTCTGAAGCAGAAACTGTAAGATAGAATATTTTATTCTATATAAAATCATGTACAGAAACAACAGAAAGAGATGAAGAGGGAGATGAGATGGAGAGATAAATGAGACAGAAAGTAAAAACAAAGTGAAACTTTTTAAAATCCCCAGCAATAATTAAAAACCTGAAGAAAGGAGATGCCACATTTAAAAAGGTTAATTTTCAGTGCCAGAAAAGTTGTTTGGCAATAATTAAGACTTACCATGTTGTCAAAAATGTAGTTACACTTGAATGGTCAAGCCCTCATATTTTTAAGCGTAATTAGTGAGTACCTAGTAGATTAGCACAAAACCTCACACCTATCATGTGTCTCAATGCTGTGTCCCCCCCCAGCGAGATACCATGAGGGTGGCACAGTGGTTAGCACTGCTGCCTCACAGTGCCAGGGACCCAGGTTCGATTCCCGGCTTGGGTCACTGTGTGGAGTCTGCACATTCTCCCCATTTCCTCCAGGTGCTCCAGTTTCCTCCCACAGTCCAAAAGACGTGACGATTAGGTGGATTGGCTGCAGTCCCACAGGTTAGGTGGATTAGCCGTAGGAGATATGTAGGGTTACAGGGATAGGGCACGGGAGGGGGCCTGGGTAAGATACTCTGCCAGAGAATTGGTGCAGTCTCGATGGACCGAATGGCCGCTTCTGCGCTGTAGGGATGTAGGAATTCTGTTATTAAAGCGAAGTTTCTAGTACAGTAGGGTATCCCTGGCAGCAACTTGCTGATTTCCAATTTCAACTGAGCCTTTGCAGAGTCTGAAAATGGCTTTCTGATTTACTCCTTAACACCGAGTGCTCTTAACCTAACCGTTATCCTCACGACAAAATCAGGGCCAAATTTATTGCATAGACGCAAGGACAGAATCCATCTGATTTTAAAGAAGCAGGAACTGATTTACAACCACAGCTAATCCCATCCATTCAACTCCAACCATCTAACGCTATTTCATAAGAAGACTGTGGGTGGAATCTTACAAGTTCTCTCCTCAGAAGAATTTTCCAGTCCCACCGAACTCAAAGGATGTTTGAACGTCTCAGTGCATTTTCCATCCCCGCTCACACTGTGACAGGGCTGTAGAATTCCTTTGTCTTGACACCTTGTGTGCAGTGTCACAAGTGATCAATTTTTAAAAATCTACGTACACAGGGTATGGTGACATGCTAGTCCTATTAACTGCGCTCATAATTCCTGACACACGCATTCAACTTCCGCCAAGTTAGTTGGAGAGTTTCAAATCCGTTGAACATAATCTGGGCACAAGAAGGCGGTAACAGCGAAAGTGACCATCGAGCTAACAGGTAATCATGAAAGTCCAACAGCTCATTAAAGTCGTAAGACATAGGAGCAGGGATAGGCCATTCGGCCCATCGAGCTTGCTCTGCCTTTCAATACAGCTTGGTACGGCTCCTGCTGTGACCAAGACCGAAGGAAGCTACAAAGGGTTGTGAATGAAGCCCAGTCCATCACGCAAACCAGCTTCTCATCCATTGACTCTGTCTACACTTCCCACTGCCTCAGTGAAGCAGCCAGCATAATTAAGGACCCCACGCACCCCGGACATTCTCTCTTCCACCTTTTTCCGTCAGGGGAAAAAGATACAAAAGTCTGAGGTCACGTACCAACCGACTCAAGAACAGCTTCTTCCCTGCTGCTGTCAGACGTTTGAATGGACCTTCCATACATCTGACTGTGGCTTCAACTCTACCTGCTTGCCTAACAACCTGCCCTTCCCTCCCCCACCTCGCCCCCAATAAACCCTCAACTCCCTTGAGGGAAGGAACTCTGCTCTACCTTGGTCTGGCCTATGTGTGACTGCTGATTCCTAACAGCTCTCTGAAGTGACCTAGCAAGTGGTGTGTGGGCAACGAAGAACAAGCAATTAATGCCAGCCTCGCTGCGAAATTAAATACTTTCACCGAAAAGTCTTCTGTCACTGCACTCTTAACATCTTTGTTAGCGTTTCTTTTGTGAGACCTGTTTTACATATTTCCAATTAAACGCAGCACTCAGTGAACAGGACAGTTTAACACAGCTCCTTTCACTGCAGTTGCAGGCTTTGACCAGTGGAGAGCGCAATTCACCAGTTCATTCTCCACAACTTTGACTTACCACCTGGTTGGGCTTGTTAAAGTAAATAATTTAAAAGCTAGAGGTTTTAAAGTGAAAAAAAAAATACATTTTACTTTATCAAAAGAGAAAATGCTGGAAAATCCCATCAGATCCGGCACCATCTGGAAGGAGAGAAAAGAGCTGACGTTTCGAGTCCAGATGACCCTTTGTCATTTACTTTGTTCTTATTTCCTTATTAGGACAGCAGTCAGAGGCTGCAATAAAATCTTTTCCTTCCCCACCCTACCCCATAGGCTGTGGTCAAACCAAACCCAGGGCTGAATTCTACAGGCAGCACTCCCACAATTGTATGGATGAATGGATGGATGCTTGTGGGGGGTTTGGCTGCCTGCCCATGCCCCCATCCACCCCACCCGCTGTGCCAACTGGAGGCCTTCCCCTCACAGGTTTGCATCACTGCATCCTTCCTACGCCCCCCCCCCCTCCTCACCGCCTTTCTAACATGAATCTCCCACCCCTCCCACCCCCACCCAACACCCTCTCTGGAGCCTGGTGGAGTGAGATCCCAGGCTTACCCACAATTTGGGGATACTGATGTCTCCTCTTCCCCCCCCCGGGCCCCCTGCAATACTGGCAGTAGCCACTGATCCTGGGGATTTGATTCGATTGTTTACTGTCACATGTATTGGGATGCAGCGAAAAGTATTGTTTCTTGCGCGCTATACAGACAAAGCATACCGTTCATAGAGAAGGAAAGGAGAGAGTGCAGAATCTAGTGTTACAGTCATAGCTAGGGTGTAGAGAAAGATCAACTTAATGCAAGGTAGGTCCATTCAAAAGTCTGACAGCAGCAGGGAAGAAGCTGTTCTTGAGTTGGTGCGGCGCTGGACTGCTGATCTCCGATTGGCCGGCAGCCCTGAGAGGCTGGACAGCCACCTGGAGACAGACAGAAGCTTACTACTTACTACTTAAAGGGCCATCACCGCAAATGTTACCGTGGGGGCAAGCTGGGCGTGCTGAGGCGGACGTGCCCCTCCCCTCAATATTTACGCTGTGTTATTGAAGCTCACCCTCAGCATATAACTGTGTGATAAAAGCCACTGATATGGGCAAGCTCATCTTTAGACCGGTGACTGTTCATAAATCTCTAGCTCCTTCTCTGGGAGAGGTTGTCAGGATCCGTAGAAACTACTGGCAAACGTTTTGCTCTCTAATTTCTTAATATTTCTACCTGAGGTTGTCCATCCATTGATACATTTCCAAAAGGGTATTTGAGCCAAATAGGGCGGAAATTTGCAGGTGTAACAGTCGGATGTGTGATGGACAGGCCATTGCTACTTTTTAAATGGTGAATCTCACCCTCCTTCCTGACCAGCCTTACAAAGCCTTAGAACATAGAACATAGAACAGTACAACGCAGAACAGGCCCTTCGGCCCACGATGTTGTGCCGAGCTTTATCTGAAACCAAGATCAAGCTATCCCACTCCCTATCATCCTGGTGTGCTTATAACCGCTTAAATGTTCCTAAAGTGTCTGACTCCACTATCACTGTAGGCAGTCCATTCCACACCCCAACCACTCTCTGCGTAAAGAACCTACCTCTGATATCCTTCCTATATCTCCCACCATGAACCCTATAGTTATGCCCCCTTGTAATAGCTCCATCCACCCGAGGAAATAGTCTTTGAACGTTCACTCTATCTATCCCCTTCATCATTTTATAAACCTCTATTAAGTCTCCCCTCAACCTCTCCGCTCCAGAGAGAACAGCCTAGCTCCCTCAACCTTTCCTCATAAGACCTACCCTCCAAACCAGGCAGCATCCTGGTAAATCTCCTCTGCACTCTTTCCAGCGCTTCCACATCCTTCTTATAGTGAGGTGACCAGAACTGCACACAATATTCCAAATGTGGTCTCACCAAGGTCCTGTACAGTTGCAGCATAACCCCACGGCTCTTAAACTCCAACCCCCTGTTAATAAAAGCTAACACACTATAGGCCTTCTTCACAGCTCTATCCACTTGAGTGGCAACCTTCAGAGATCTGTGGATATGGACCCCAAGATCTCTCTGCTCCTCCACAGTCTTCAGAACCCTACCTTTGACCCTGTAATCCACATTTAAATTTGTCCTACCAAAATGAATCACCTCACATTTATCAGGGTTAAACTCCTTGGTAGCTTCAACACAATGTAAACGCATGCCAATCAAGTACCTCATCTGGAATCAAATGGTGCAACATAAGGCTGTCAGGTCTGTAGTTTCTGCACTCAGAACCTTTGAGGGATTGCACCAATCCTTTCGAACAGGCCTCCTGCTCCTCATCGTTCAGTGTGATGTCGCTGCTGTCACTGTTATTTGTTTCGTGGGTGCTGTCGTAGTCGGAAGTTGGTTGTGCGGGGTCATCTGCGAGGAACAAATATGCATCAGAACTTATCCTGTCTCCTGATATCATAGAACCATAGAACACCCTACAGCGTAGAAGGAGGCCATTCGGGCCATCAAACCTGCATTGACAACAATCCCACCCAGGCCCTACCCCCTGTAATCCCACATATTTACATTGCTAATTCCCCTGACACTAAAGGACAATCTACCATGGCCTATCCATATTTGTAAGCTATGGGGCAAGTTAGCATGGCCAATCCACCTAACCTGCACATCTTTAGATAATAACTCAGGGGGGAAGAAACTGGCTGCCTTTACGAAACAGACCTTTTCTAACTCACCACCATGAACAAGATGCAAGTCAGGAGCATGATGGTACACTCTCCACTTGCCTGAGTGACTGTGGATCCAGCAACAGCTCAACACTATTCAAAGCAAAGAAGCTTGCATGAAGGCACCCCGTCCAACACCTTCAACATTCACTAATGCCACCACTGGCACACAGTGGCAGCAGTGTGTACCATCTGCAAGATGCACTGCAGCAACCTGTCAATGCTTTGTAGGGGTACATGGTACAGAAAGTAATTAGATAACTAGACAGATACCTGGAAGGGTGTGTAGGCACACAGCAGGCTGGGAGCTTAGTACAAGGGTGACACAGAACTGAGGCTCTTAAAGGGTTAAACACATACTTAATTCAAGTGTAATTCAGACTCTGGTCAGACCCAGAGCAGGTTAACTACACAAAGAGACATAAGAGACAAGTGGCAAGTAACATTCGTGCCACACAAGTGCCAGGCAGTGACCATCACCAATAAGAGACACTCTAACCACCGCCCCTTTACATTCAATGGTGTTACCAACACTGAATCCCCCACTGTCAACACCCTTGGGGTTACCATTGACCAGAAACTCAACTGGACTCACCACATAAACACAGTGGCTACAAGAGAGGGTCAGAGACTAGGAATACTGCGGTGAGTAATTCACCTCCTGACTCCCCAAAGCCTGTCCACCATCTACAAGGCACAAGTCAGGAGTGTGATGGAATACTCCCCACTTGCCTGGATGGGTGCAGCTCCAACAACACAAGAAGCTCAACACCATCCAGGACAAAGCAGCCCGCTTGATTGGCACCACATCTACAAACATTCGATCCCTTCACCACCGACGCTCAGTAGCAGCAGTGTGTACTATCTACAAGATGCACTGCAGCAATTCACCAAAGGTCCTTAGACAGCACCTTCCAAACCCACGGCCACTTCCATCTAGAAGGACAAGGGCAGGAAATACATGGGAACACCACCACCTGCAAGTTTCCCTCAAGGCTACTCACCATCCTGACTTAGAAATATATCATCATTCCTTCACTGTCACTGGGTCAAAATCCTGGAATTCCCTCCCTAATGGCATTGTGGGTCAAACCACAGAACATGGACTGCAGCGATTCAGGAAGGCAGCTCACCACCACCTTCTCAAGAAGCAACTAGGGATGGGCAATAAATGGCTTTTGCTACCAAATAAACCTGTTGGACTTTAACCTGGTGTTGTTAAACTTCTTACTGTGTTTACCCCAGTCCAACGCCGGCATCTCCACATCAATAAATGCTGGCCAGCCAGTGACGCCCATGTCCCACGAATGAATTTTTAAAAAGCATAATAATGGATGTAAAGTAGAAACTTATTTCGCATCACAGACAGAAAATTGCTGTGCATTAGCTTTACAAAGGAAGCATTTATTTCAACCAGTCTTCTATTGAAGCATCGATGATGTAATCGCCTAATATTGTTTGTGGTATTCTGACAAATTGACTACCTGAGTAACAGTAAAGCAAAGCTTGTTTGTTGTAGAGCCTTGAGATGTAGCCCTGTCTGCACAGAATAAAATCTTTCTTTTGTTTGGACATCTACCGTCTCTGTGTCGAGTGCTGCTTGATTCACTAAAACACCACCTTCGACAAAACCTTCTGTGTTTTTTAAGCTTATTAATTAGTCACAGGTGGGTTTACATTAACACAGCAATGAAGTTACTGTGAATAACTTCGAGGGATTGTATGGTTTCCTTCTCCTATTTCTTCAGTTCTTAAAGTTCAGAGAGGATTAAATGTAGACAAGTATGAGGAGACTCATATAGAACAATAACTTAAAGTTTATTAGTCTCACAAGTAGACTTACATTAACACTGCAATGAAGTTACTGTGAAAGTCCCCTAGTCACCACACTCCAGCACCTGTTCGGGTACACTGAGGGAGAATTTAGCATGGTCAATGCATCTAACCAGCATGTCTTTCAGACTGTGGGATGAAACCGGAGTACCCGGAGGAAACCCACGCAGACACGGGGAGAATGTGCCGACTCCACACAGTGACCCAAATCGGGAATTGAACCCGGGTTCCTGGCGCTGTGAGGCAGCTGTGTCACCATGCCACCTGTGACTCTATCACTTGACCCGTGACGCCATCACTTCGAAGGACAAGGGCAGCAGATACATGGGAACATCACCACCTGGAAGTTCCCCTCAAAGCTACTCATCATCCTGACTTAGAACTATATCACCGTTCCTTCACTGTCACTGGGTCAAAATCCATGAACTCCCTCCCCAACAGCACTGCAGGTGTACCTACGCCACACATACTATAACAGCTCACTACCACAGGAATGGGCAAGAAATGCTGGTCTAGCCAGCAATGCTCAAATCCCACAAATGCATTTGTAAAGCCCTGGCAGAAAAAGTGGGCCCAGGATTAATGAGGGAAAACACTGGCAGGGATTCTCTCTCTGCCTTGCCTGCTCTTTACAGGAGGATAGATTGAAAAATGAGAGGTTGACCAGATGTTACAGTTAGGAAACAAAAACAGAAAATGCTGGAAAATCTCAGCAGGTCTGACAGCATCTGTGGAGAGAGAACAGAGCCAACGTTTTGAGTCTGGATGACTCTTCGTCAGAACTACAGATGCTGTCAGACCTGCTGAGATTTTCCAGCATTTTCTGTTTTTGTTTCAGATTCCAGCATCCGCAGTAATTTGCTTTTATGTTACTGTTAGGAGTTTGAGTTGAAGGATCCTGCATTCGACACTAACTGTCCATGCTCATGCTCACCCCCCCCAACCCTCACCAGCATCCTGCTACTGAAAACAGGGTAGCTGAGTGCACTCCACCTGGGTAACAGTAAAATCGTTCCAATTAACCGCAGGGACACCTCACACTTTGGCATCCTGCCTGGATATTTTATGGATAAAACAACAGCTACCACTACCAGGTAAACCAACACTAAGTTCAGGACTGTGGAGTGGGATGCTGAATGTAATAGCTTACCGGTCCTGTTTAGCGAATGCCCCAGCGTATCAACACGATCCCCTGTGCTGTCCGAATGCGTCAGTTTGTTGAACGGTCGTCCACAACTGCAAAAGCAAATGAAAGAAATTTTTAAATAAAAGTCCTCAAAATAATGAAGTGGCTCTGTTTCACCTTGGAGTCCTCGGTTTCCAAATTTACAATCATCTGGCAGAGCAAAGCAGCATTCCTTAGCTATTTCTGGGATGGTACAGTGGTGGCAGAGTGGTGAGCACTGCTGCCTCACAGAGCCAGGGACCCGGGTTCAATTCCGGCCTTGGCTCACTGTCTGTGCGGACTCTGCACATCCTCCCCATGTCTGCGTGGGTTTCCTCCGGGTGTTCTGGTTTCCCCTCAGTCTGAAAGATGTGCTGGTTAGGTGCATTGGCCACCCCGACATGCCCTTTGGACTGTGGGAGGGAACTGGAGCACCCAGAAGCAACCCATGCAGACACAAGGAGAACATGCAGACCCCACGCAGACAGTGACCCAAGCAGGGATTTGAACCCAGGTCCCGGGCGCTGTGAGGCTGCTGTGCCATCATGCCACCCGTGACTCCACCACTTGACTCCTGACTCCATCACTTAGAAGGAGAAGGGCAGCAGACACATGGGAACAACACCGTCTGGAAGATCCCCTCAAAGCTACTCACCATCCTAACTTAGAACTATATCACCGTTGCATAAATCCTCCCTCAGTGTACCTGAACAGACGTCTGAGTGTGGCAGCTAGGGGATTTTCACAGTAACTTCATTGCAATGTTATTGCAAGCCTACTTGTGACACTAATAAACAAACTTTATACCTTAACTTTATACTCAATTAGTGTCAGGAGGATTAGCAGGGTAAATAGGGTGGCACGGTAGCACAGTGGTTAGCACGGTTGCTTCACAGCTCCAGGGACCTGGGTTCGATTCCCGCCTTGGGTCACTGTCTGTGTGGAGTTTGCACATTCTCTTCGTGTCTGCGTGGGTTTCCTCCGGGCGCTCCGGTTTCCTCCCACAGTCCAAAGATGTGCGGGTTAGGTTGATTGGCCATGCTAAAATTGCCCTTAGTGTCCTGGGTTGCGTAGGTTAGAGGGATTAATGGGTAAATATGTAGGAATATGGGGATAGGGCCTGGGTGGGATTGTGGTCGGTGCAGACTCGATGGGCTGAATGGCCTCTCTCTGTGCTGTAGGGTTTCTAAGATTCTAAGATATGTGGGGCTACGGGGATAGAGCCTGGGTGGGCTTGTTGTTGGTGCAGGCTCGATGGGCTGAATGGCCTCCTTCTGCACTGTATGGATTCTATGATCTATGTTTCCAACCAAAGTACTTGGGTGCAAGATTTCATCTCAATGGATATGAAACTAGATTTCTCCACTGAGAAAGCAAGCAAGATATGGCTAAGTTTCTGACAATTATCAGTTTATTGTTAACTGTAATACTCAAGAAAGAACCAAATTTCAAAAATGGAAGGATATTGCCACATGGCTACCTTACTGGGCCCTATGTGTAGCTCACTGTTGGAAGTAATGAAGTAAGTTCTCACAACTTAAATATGTTTTATTTTCATTTATTTTCTACTCTAAGTTAGATTACTCCATTCCAAGAGGATGCCCAGTTCACTTACGGTCTTCTACCAATGTCATTCTTTTAATAAGAGGTTGGCAGGAGTGTTTCAGTATAACTCCATCCCTGTCAGAAAACTACAGGTTGGGACAGATCACAATGCACATTATATTACACCAAGGACTCATAAAAGTGCCCTAACTTGGAGAGGGGAGGGTTCCAAGAATGGAAGGTTATTTAAAAAATCAGAATTGTATGAGGGAGCTATAGCACAGGATAGTGAGGGGGAACTTGACCATCATAGTGTGACAAGTCGGGGCAGGATACGTGAACAAAAATATGCAACACAGAGCAAATCCAGAGTTGTAAAAAAACTGTAAAAAAAAAAATCAATGCTACATGTTTTTATCTGATTGCATGAAGCACTTGTAACATGACAGATGAGTTGATAGCACAGATTGCAACATACGGGTATGATGCATTAGCTATTGCAGAAATGTGGTTGCAGGGTGACCAGGACTGGGTGCTCAACATTCCAGGGAAAACAATGTTCCAAAGGAACAGGCCAAAGGGGAAAGGAGGTGGGGTAGCATTGTTAATCAAGGAAGGTTTCGGAGCAGTGCTGAGTCATGATATAAAGGCAGTGGATAGTGATTTGGAATCAGTTTGGGTTGAAATCATGACCTGGCAGGGGAAGGAAGACAAGGGTGGGAGTAGTCTACTGACCCCCAAAATGTGACCTCTCAAGAAGTCAAAGCATAAATGGGGAAATATTGAGGGCATATTTGAAGGGAACTGCAATCATCATGGGAGATCTTAAACTGCATATTGATTGGAAAACCAAACCGGAAAGTGTAGCGCAGAAAGAAGAATTGGTGGAGTGCATTGGGGATTGCTTTTTAAAGCAGGACATCGTGGAATCGACCCAGGAATGGGCTATTTTAGACTTGGTTTTGTGTAATGAAGAAGGATTAATAATGTGGTTAAGGATCCCCAAGGGGGAAGTGACCACAATGTGATAGAATTTCAGTTACAGTATGAGGACGAATGCCATAGGTCTATAACCAATGTCTTCAACTTAAATAAGAGCAATTATAATGATATGAGGGTGGGGGGGGGGGGGGGGGGGGGGAGTTGTCTAAGGTGAACTGGGTAAACAAGCTAAGACACAGGTCAGTAGATGAACAGTGGCAGATGTTCCAACAGCTGGTCCAAAATGCTCAGCAGGAGTTTGTCCCAATCAATAAGGAGGATTCAGTGCGAAAGAGGCAAAATCCAGGGTTAACAAAGAAGATCAAGGATTGAAAAGCAGGATATAACAAGTGACAAGGGATAGTGGCAGTTCAGAGGACTGGGAAGTTTTTGCGATGCAGTAGCAAAAGACTAAAAAGCTCATGAGAAGGAAGAAAATACATTTTGAGAGAAAACTTGCATGCAGCATAAAAGAGGTTATATGGAAATATAAGCATAAAGCGGGTGGCTGAGGTGAACGTGGGACCTCTACTGAACGAGACGGGTGAATTGATAACAGCAAACAGTGAAATGGCAGGCATGTTAAAGAAATATTTTGCGCCAGTCTTCACTGTGGAAGAGTTTGCAAATATCTCCACGGTATCAGATGAGCTGGTAGAACATAGAACAAAGAACAAAGAACAGTACAGCACAGGAAACAGGCCCTTCGGCCCTCCAAGCCTGTGCCGCTCATTGGTCCAACTAGACCATTCGTTTGTATCCCTCCATTCCCAGACTGCTCATGTGACTATCCAGGTAAGTCTTAAACAATGCCAGCCTGTCTGCCTCCACCGCCCTACTTGGCAGCGCATTCCAGGCTCCCACCATTCTCTGTGTAAAAAACATTCCTCGGATATCTGAGTTATACCTCGCCCCTCTCACCTTGAGGCCGTGACCCCTCGTGATCGTCACCTCCGACCTGGGAAAAAGCTTCCCACTGTTCACCCTATCTATACCCTTCATAATTTTGTACACCTCTATTAGGTTTCCCCTCATTCTCTGTCTTTCCAGGGAGACCAAGCCCAGTTTACCCAATCTCTCCTCATAGCTAAGACCCCCCATACCAGGCAACATCCTGGTAAACCTTCTCTGCACTCTCTCTGACGCCTCCACGTCCTTCTGGTAGTGCGGCGACCAGAACTGTATGCAGTACTCCAAATGTGGCCTAACCAGCGTTCTATACAGCTGCAACATCAGACTCCAGCTTTTATACTCTATACCCCGTCCTATAAAGGCAAGCATACCATATGCCTTCTTCACCACCTTCTCCACCTGTGCTGCCACCTAGGTCCCTCTGCGTTTCTATACTCTTGATGGCTCTGCCATTTATTGTACAACTCCCCCCGACATTAGTTCTTCCAAAATGCATCACTTCGCATTTATCTGGATTAAATTCCATCTGCCATTTCTCCGCCCAATTTTCCAGCCTATCTATATCCTGCCGTATTGTCCGACAATGTTCATCACTATCCGCAAGTCCAGCCATCTTCGTGTCATCCGCAAACTTGCTGATAACACCAGTTACACCTTCTTCCAAATCATTCAAATATATCACAAATAGCAGAGGTCCCAGTACAGAGCCCTGCGGAACACCACTGGTCACAGACCTCCAGCCGGAAAAAGACCCTTCGACTGTTACCCTCTGTCTCCTGTGGCCAACGAAGGAGCAGCGCTCCAAAAGCTAATGGTGTTTGCTACCAAAGAAACCTGTTGGACTTTAACCTGGTGTTGTTAAAACTCTTACTATGTTCACCCCAGTCCAACGCCGGCATCTCCACATCCTGTGGCCAAGCCAGTTTTTCACCCATCTAGCCACCTCTCCTTGTATCCCATGAGCCTTAACCTTCTTAACCAACCTGTCATGAGGGACTTTGTCAAATGCCTTACTGAAATCCATATAGACGACATCCACGGCCCTTCCTTCGTCAACCGTTTTTGTCACTTCCTCAAAAAACTCCACCAAATTTGTAAGGCACGACCTCCCTCTTACAAAACCATGCTGCCTGTCACTAATGAGATTGTTCCGTTCTAAATGCGCATACATCCTGTCTCTAAGAATCCTCTCCAACAACTTCCCTACCACGGACCTTAAGCTCACTGGCCTATAATTACCCGGGTTATCCCTGCTACCCTTCTTAAATAACGGTACCACATTCGCTATCCTCCAATCCTCAGGGACCTCACCTGTGTCCAATGAAGAGATAAAGATTTCCATCAGAGGCCCAGCAATTACATCTCTTGTCTCCCTGAGCAGTCTAGGATAGATGCCATCAGGCCCTGGGGATTTGTCAGTTTTAATGTTACCTAAAAAACCTAACACTTCCTCCCTTGTAATGGAGATTCTCTCTAATGGGTCAACACCTCCCTCTGAGACATTCCCAGTCAACAAGTCCCTCTCCTTTGTGAATACCGATGCAAAGTATTCATTTAGGATCTCCCCTATTCCCTTGGGTTCTAAGCATAATTCCCCTCCTTTGTCCCTGAGAGGTCCGACTTTTTCCCTGACAACTCTTGTTCCTAACATATGAATAAAATGCCTTAGGAATCTCCTTAATCCTGTTTGCCAAGAACATTTCGTGACCTCTTTTTGCCCTTCTAACTCCCCGTTTGAGTTCTTTCCTACTCTTTCTGTATTCCTCCAGAGCTCCTTCTGTTTTCAGTTGCCTGGACCTAACGCACGCCTCTCTTTTCTTTTTGATCAGAATGGTAGACCCTACAAAAATCTCAATCACAAGGGATAGAGTATTAGAGAAACTCAAGGGGATAAAGGACAAGTCTCCAGGACCTGCTGAACTGCACGCGAGGATTTTAATGGTAGTGGCTGCAGAGATAATGGGCCCATTGGTTAAAATTATTTGTAATTTGATAAATTCCGGGAGGGCACCAGAACATTGGAAAACAGACAATGTGTGGCCCTTGTTCAAAAAGGGAGAAAGTCAGAAGATAGGGAACTATAGACCAATTAGTTTAACATCTATTATTGGCAAAATGCTGGAGTCAATAATCAAAAAGGAAATAGCTAATCATTTAGGAAAGCTTAATACAATAAAACCTAGTCAACATTGTTTTATGAAAAAGTAAATAATGTTTGACAAATTTGCTTGAATTCTTTCAGGATGTAACAGGGAGAGTAGATAGAGGGGAACCTGTAGATGTAGTGTATTTAGATTTCCAAAAGGCATTTGACAAGGTGCCACATAAAAAGCTGGTGCCGCATAAAAGGCTGGTGCATAAAGTAAAAGCCCTTGGAATTGGAGGAAGTGTTTTGACATGGATTGAAAACTGGCTGTCACATAGAAAACAGAGTTGGAATAAATGGATCCTTTTCAGAGTGGAAAGATGTACCTAGTGGAGTACCACAGGGATCAATTCTTGGCCTGCAATTGTTCACTATTTACATTAATAACCTGGAGGAAGGGACAGAACAGAAGGTTTCCAAATTTGCCGATCGTACGAAGATAGCTAGAAAGGCAGGTGTGATGAGAATATTGTTTTCCTGCAATGGGATACAGATAGATTGGTTGAAAACCTGGCAGATGGAGTTTAATGTGAGGAAGTGTGAGGCCATGCACTTTGGTAGAAGCAATTAAAAAGCAGATTATGATCTAAATGGAGAGAGACTACGGGTGAGTGAAGTACAGAGTGGTCTAAGTGTTGGGAGTGCATAAATTACAAAAAGATGGCAGGCAGGTCCCAACAAGTAGTTAAGAAGGCAAAGTGAATTTTTTGGCCTTTATTGCAAAAGGGTTGGAGTTTACAAATAGGGAGTTTTTGTTACAATTTACAGGATGTTGATGCAGCCTCACCTGGAATACTACGTAGTTTTGGTTCACTTACCTAAGAAGGGACATAGCAACATTGGAGGCAGTCCAAAGGAGATTCACCAGGCTAATTCTTGGGATGAGAGGGTTGTCCTATCAAGAGGGACTAAATAGTCTGGATCTGTATTCCTTCAATTTAGAAGAGTGAGGGGTGACCTTATTCAAACATACAATAGATGCCAGAGCTTGGCGACTAGGGGATTTTCACAGTAACTTCATTGCAGTGCAGAAGCCTACTTGTGACACTAACAAATAAACTTTAAAACTCACTTTGCCTCTTTATAATTCATCGCTCTGACAGGGTAGACAGTGAGATGTTTTCACTAGTGGGAGAGTCTTGAACAAGGGGACATAGATACAAGATAAAGAGCCGGTCATTTAAAACTGAGGTGAAATTTCTTCTCAGAGAGGATGGTGAATCTCTACAATTCTCTACCCCTCCCATGGACTGACATCCCCTTCTGTGCCCATTAACATGGCGTTTTGATGCATCGCCCTCCTCTCTGCCCCATCAGTGTCAATCCGCAGCCTTCAGTCATCCCGGTCTTGATCTCTGGAGTTTCATTCTCTTCAAATTACTCACGGTGGCACAATGGTTAGCACTGCTGCCTCACAGGGCCAGGGACCCGGGTTCAATTCCTGGCTGGGTCACTGTCTGTGCAGAGTCTGCACATTCTCCCCATGTCTGCATGGGTTTCCTCTGGGTGCTCTGGTTTCCTCCCACAGTGTGAAAGACGTGCTGGTTAGGTGCACTGGCCATGCTAAATTCTCCCTATGTACCCGAACAGACCCCGGAGTGTGGCGATAGGGAATTTTCACAATAACTTCATTGCAGTGTTAATGTAAGCCTACTTGTCACACTAACAAATAAACTTTAAAACTCACTCTGCCTCTTTTTGGTTCAACGCTCTGACAGAGCTCTCTTTACTCTCAGGCCAAGCCATGAGATGTCCATTCCTTTTAATTGTGAATCAAGTTGAGATGAATGTCTATGTTAACAGCACAATAGAAATGCAAGGACATAGCTTCAGGGGTTCCTCGGGGTAGTGTCCTCAGCTCAGCCATCATCAGCTGCTCCATCAATTACCTTCCCTCTAACATAAGGTCAGGAATGGGGACGTTCACTGATGATTGCAGAGTGTTCAGTTCCACTCGCAATTCCTCAGATACAGGAGCAGTCAATGCCAATATGTGACAAAGCCTGGAAAATAGTCTTGGGGCGGAGAATTGGCAAGTAACATTCATACCACCCAAGTGCCAGGCACTGACCATCATCAACAAAGGAGATTCTAACCATCTTCTCTTGTCATTCACTCTTCCCAGGGTGGAAGAGTCAATTACAAGGGGGTATAGGTTTAAGGTGCCAGGGGTTAGGTTTAAAGGAGATGTACGAGGCAAGGTTTTTTATACAGAGGGTGGTGGGTGCCTGGAACTTGCTTTTGGGGGAGGTAGTGGAAGCAGACACAATAGAGACTTTTAAGGGATGTCTTGACAAATACATGAATAGGATGGGAATAGAGGGATATGGTCCCCGGAAGCATAGGGGGTTTTAATTCAGACGGGCAGCATGGTCGTGCAGACTTGGAGGGAAAATGGGCCTGTTCCTGTGCTGTAACCTTCTTTGTTCTTTGAATGCCATACCATCAACATCCTGGGGGTTAGGGCGGCACGGTAGCACAATGGTTAGCACTGCTGCTTCTCAGCTCCAGGGACCTGGGTTCAATTCCCGGCTTGGGTCAGTGTCTGTGTGGAGTTTGCACGTTCTCCTCGTGTCTGCGTGGGTTTCCTCCAGGTGCTCCAGTTTCCTCCCACAGTCCAAAGATGTGCGGGTTAGGTTGATTGGCCATGCTAAAACTGCCCCTAAGTGTCCTGAGATGCATAGGTTAGAGGGATTAGTGGGTAAAATATGTAGGGATATGGGGATAGGGCCTGGGTGGGATTGTGGTCGATGCAGACTCGATGGGCCGAATGGCCTCTTTCTGTACTCTAGGGTTTCTATGATTCTATGATTCTACTATTGCTAAGAAACTGAACTGGACTGGTTGTATAAATACTGTGGCTACAAGGGCTGGCTAGAGGCTGGCAATTCTGCAGTAGGTAACTCACTCCCGGTCTCCCCAAAGCCCCATCCCTCATGCACAAGGCACAAGTCAGGTGATGGAATACTCGCCACTTGCCTCAAGGAGATCCATGCCACCCAGGAGAAAAGCAGTCCCTCTTGGTCGGTACCTCATCCACCAACCTAAACATTCACTCCTTCCACCACCGACGCACAGTGGCTGCTATATGCATTGCATCAACTGCCAAACCTCCTTCAACATCATATTCTACAATCCTGCCAGAAAAACAAAGCAGGAATCACATTGGAACACCAGCAGCTGCAAGATCCCCTCCACATCACGCAGTATGCTGATTTGGAAATACATCACTGTGGACTCACCGTCGCTGGGTCAAAATCCTGGAAACACCTCCCAAACAGCACTATGGGTGTGCCTGCACCACTGCCTGCAGTGGTTCAAGAAGACTGCTCAACCCCCACCTTCTCAAGGGCAACTAGGGATGGGCAATAAATGCTGACCTTGCCTGCAATGCTCACTTTCTCAGAATGAATTGAAAAATAGTTGTTGTTGCTACCATTTATTTCACTCTACTGAATGTGCTAAGGAACAGAAATGTCTAAAGTACAAAGTAATCACATCAAACTGCTCAGTAACCATCAGGAACAAAGCTCTTATCTTTAGAAGGCTAGGATGTCTCTGATAGAGATCCTTGAAATTATGAAGGAATTCGATAGGGCAATTGCAGAGAAGATATTGCCATTTGCAGTCGCTAAGTGCCATGGTTACTAATACATCTAACAAGTTACTCAGGCAAAACTTCTTTACCAAGAGAAAGATGAAGGTGTGATTTTTATTTTCATTCATTCAATGGATACGGGCTTCGCTGGTGAGTCCAGCATTTATTGTCCATCTCTAACTGCCCTTGAGAATGTGGTGTTGAGCTGCCTTCTTAAACCGTTGTAGTCCCTGCAGTGTAGGTACACCCACAGTGCTGTTAGGGAGGGAGTTCCGCGATCTTGATCCAGCGACAGTGAAGGAACAGTGATATATTTCCAAGTGAGAATGGTGAGTGGCTTGGAGAGGAACTTCTAGATGGTGGTGTTCCCACGACCAATCATATGCATTACTGTGTGAAGAGGTCAGTAGCATAGATGCATTCAAAGTTTAAGTTTATTTATTGGTGTCACAATTAGGCTTACATTAACACTGCAATGAAGTTACTGTGAAAATCCCCTAGTCGCCACGTTCCGGCACCTGGGTATACTGAGGGAGAATTTAGCATGGCTAATGCACCTAACCAGCACGTCTTTCGGACTGTGGGAGGAAACCAGAGCACCTGGAGGAAACCCACGTAGACACGGAGAAGGTGCAGACTCTGCACAGACAATGACCCAAGCTGATAGAGTTCGATAAAGAAGAATGGGAGGAGACTTGTGTGGAGCATAGACACTAGAATGCACCAGCTAGGCTGAAAGGTCTCTTTCTGTGCTGTACACTGTGTATTTTTATGCAGTAATAGGTTTGTCGCCTCTACATGCAGGATTGAGCTAATGAAACTGTTTCAGTGATGCAAGCATTAATTCCTGACAGTTCTTCTGCTCTGAAGAACGATTATATTGGACTCGGAATGTTAACTCAGTTTTTCTCTCTCTGCAGACGCTGCCAGACCGGCCAATTCTTTCCAGCATTTTCTGCTTTTCCTTTCAGAACTCCAGCATCTGCAGTAATTTGCTTTGATTCTAACATATAAACAAGAGTCATTGTCTTCCTCACTGAAACCACTGTTCCTCTCTGCAGTCTTTGGTGGGTATGGCTTGAAGCGTTCTAATGTATCTTGGCTCAGATCCCATTTTTGGGGAATGTAACAAGCTTTAAGAAACAATCCCAGTCCCCTCTGCATTAGCCGCAGGATCTGCCGGCGCTGGAACCTCTTTGACTCATCATTTATTCAAAGCAATTTTCCCATAAACTGCAAGAAAGAAAAAAACGCTCTTCCAGTCCTACCTTCGAACATGTCATTGACAGCCTCAACAGGTCACTTGATAGAACAGCTCATTCATAGACTTTATAAACATATTCAATTCAAATCTCGGCAAACATGCTGAATGAAAACAAGACTTCAGTGGGGGCTGAAGGAAAATGCCAGCACTTTGGTGCCTTTCTCAAGTTTGACATTTCACCTATGGAGTTTTTTTCAAGGATATGGCTGTCTGATCGAAGACAGAGGGTGGTGGTCGATGGAAAATTTTCGGATTGGAGGCAGGTTGCTAGCGGAGTGCCACAGGGATCAGTGCTTGGTCCTCTGCTCTTTGTGATTTTTATTAATGACTTAGAGGAGGGGGCTGAAGGGTGGATCAGTAAATTTGCTGATGACACCAAGATTGGTGGCGTAGTGGATGAGGTGGAGGGCTGTTGTAGGCTGCAAAGAGACATAGATAGGATGCAAAGCTGGGCTGAACAATGGCAAATGGAGTTTAACCCTGATAAATGTGAGGTGATTCATTTTGGTAGGACTAATTTAAATGTGGATTACAGGGTCAAAGGTAGGGTTCTGAAGACTGTGGAGGAACAGAGAGATCTTGGGGTTCATATCCACAGATCTCTAAAGGTTGACACTCAAGTGGATAGAGCTGTGAAGAAGGCCTATAATGTGTTAGCTTTTATTAACAGGGGGTTGGAGTTTAAGAGCCGTGGGGTTATGCTGCAACTGTACAGGACCTTGGTGAGACCACATTTGGAGTATTGTGTGCAGTTCTGGTCACCTCACTATAGGAAGGATGTGGAAGCGCTGGAAAGAGTGCAGAGGAGATTTACCAGGATGCTGCCTGGTTTGGAAGGTAGGTCTTATGAGGAAAGGTTGCGGGAGCTAGGGCTGTTCTCTCTGGAGCAGAGGAGGCTGAGGGGAGACTTAATAGAGGTTTATAAAATGATGAAGGGGATAGATAGAGTGAACGTTCAAAGACTATTTCCTCGGGTGGATGGAGCTATTACAAGGGGGCATAACTATAGGGTTCGTGGTGGGAGATGTAGGAAGGATATCAGAGGTAGGTTCTTTACGCAGAGAGTGGTTGGGGTGTGGAATGGACTGCCTGCAGTGATAGTGGAGTCAGACACTTTAGGAACATTTAAGCGGTTATTGGATAGGCATATGGAGCACACCAGGATGATAGGGAGTGGGATAGCTTGATCTTGGTTTCAGATAAAGCTCAGCACAACATCGTGGGCCAAAGGGCCTGTTCTGTGCTGTACTGTTCTATGTTCTATGATATGCATTCACCTGTCTCCAAGTTTGGATGCTTGGAGGTTCACCTTCTCTCCACACATCCGGACAATGGGAGCGAAGATAGTGGGAAAATAAAAGATACCTTCACTGTGTCAGTAACAATGTGGAGATGCTGGCGTTAGACTTGGGGTGGGCACAGTAAGAAGTTTCACAACACCAGGTTAAAGTCCAACAGGTTTATTTGGTGTCACGAGCTTTTGGAGCGCTGCTCCTTCCTCAGGTAGTGGAGAGTTCGGTTCACAAACACGGCATTTATAGACAGGGACTCGATTGCAAGATAATGGTTGGAATGTGAGTCTTTACAGGTATAGACAATGCAAGTGGAGAGAGGGATAGCCAAGCTCTACACGCATGAGGATGGCCTCAACCGAGATCTTGGGTTCATGTCAGTAACGGTGCAGGATCATCTCCGAGCTCAAATCTTGTTCATCACAGGAAACCTATGAGGGATTGGTTACTTGTCCTCCATCTTTTTCCACTGACCAAACATCAGTTGCCAATTTTCAGCCCTCTTTGCCTCGTTGAAACACGTCAGTAGCATCCTGGGAATGGCGGGCATTGAGCTGGTGCGTGGTCGGGCAACATTCTGCTAGGCCTACAATTGGGTGGCCTGAAGGACCTATTTCAATTGCTGATGTGATTCACTCAGGACCCTGACTGCCAATTGGCTGGACTGAATTGGGTGGAGTGAGATCCGGTGAGAGGGAGTGAGAAAGTGCCTCGATTATCTTTGAATCGTTGGGTGACCTCTGATTTTGTACAAAGCCTCTAGAAGCTTAGCAGCAGGCCATTCAGCACTTTGAGTTTGCTTGGCCATTCAAGAGAGATACAAGTCATGAATAAATGAATCAATGGATTCACCTAGCCTTGGGGTCCTTTGGTTGAATCTCACCTAGATTATCCTTAGGGTTGACGTGATTATTGAAGGCCCCCATAACCATCTCCTTGACTCCTTGTCTTGCTAGAAGATCATCAGCTATGGCCCTAATCGCATATAGAATGATACTGACTTGGCATTTTCATGCCTTTTCTTGAAGGCCCAAAGTTGCTCGGTACCTTTCAAACGGTCACTTCCAGAGGTCCCATTGTTGTCCTTGCTGAGGATCCTCAATGTGTTGGAAGGGCTGTGGAAGTGGTAGTGACTGTTCAATGGCTGCTGACATTATGTATGGCTCACTATCCCATAGAGTCATAGAGGTTTACAACATGGAAACAGGCCCTTCGGCTCAGCTTGTCCATGCCGCTCTTTTTTTTAAAAAAACCCTAAGCTAATCCCTACTGCCCGCATTTGGCCCATATCCCTCTATACCCATCATACCCATGTAACTATCTAAATGCTTTTTAAAAGATAAAATTGTACCCGCCTCTACTACTACCTCTGGCAGCTTGTTCCAGACACTCACCACCCTCTGTGTGAAAAAACTGCCCCTCTGGACACATTTGTATCTCTCCCCTCTCACCTTAAACCTATACCCTCTAGTTTTAGACTCCCCTACCTTTGGGAAAAGATATTGACTATCTACCTTGTCTATGCCCCTCATTATTTTATAGACCTCTATAAGGTCACCCTTCAGCCTTCTACGCTCCAGAGAAAAAAGTCCCAGTCTATTCAGCCTCTCCTTATAACTCAATCCATCAAGTCCCGGTAGCATCCTCGTAAATCTTTTCTGCACTCTTTCTAGTGTAATAATATCCTTTCTATAATAGGGTGACCAGAATTGCACACAGTACTCCAAGTGTGGCCTTACCAATGTCTTGTACAACTTCAACAAGACGTCCCCACTCCTGTATTCGATGTTCTGACCGATGAAACCAAGCATGCCGAATGCCTTCTTCACCACTCTGTCCACCTGTGACTCCACTTTCAAGGAGCTATGAACATGTACCCCTAGATCTCTTTGTTCTGTAACTCTCCTCAACGCCCTACCATTAACTGAGTAAGTCTTGCCCTGGTTCAATCTACCAAAATGCATCACCTCGCATTTGTCTAAATTAAACTCCATCTGCCATTCATCAGCCCACTGGCCCAATTGATCAAGATCCCGCTGCAATTGGAGATAACCTTCTCACGGTCCACCATGCCACCAATCTTGGTGTCATCTGCAAACTTACTAACCATGCCCCCTATATTCTCATCCAAATCATTAATATAAATGACAAATAACAGTGGGCCCAGCACTGATCCCTGAGGCACACCTCTGGTCACAGGCCTCCAGTTTGAAAAACAACTCTCGACAACCACGCTTCTGTCAAGAAGCCAATTTTGTATCCATTTAGATACCTCACCCTGGATCCCGTGAGATTTAACTTCATGCAACAACCTACCATGTGGTACCTTGTCAAAGGCCTTGCTAAAGTCCATGTAGACAACATCAACTGCACTGCCCTCATCTACCTTCAAGTCCCCTATCAAGATAGGTTTAATTTTTGTCCTACTTCATTGTGAGGTCAAGGCGTTCCAAAGTCTCTACCCAAGGGTTTCCAATCTATGGAATCTCTTAAACTACAGCCTCCAGCACAGCCACCATATTTCAATGCGGTTTCCCTTGCTCTATGAGTGACTTGGAGAAAGTCAGTATATAGTTTTCCTTGAAATTATTAATTTAGGTCTATTTACGTCCAAGATCTCACGGCACATATAGGATTAGGATTATATTCACTGGAGTTTCGGAGAGTGAGAGAGGATCTCATTGAAACTTATAAAATTCTAACAAGGTTACACTGGGTGGAATCAGAAAGAATGTTCCCGATGGTGGGAGAGTCCAGAACTAGGGGTCATAGTTTGAGGAAAAAGGATAAATCTTTTGGGACTGAGGTGAGGAGAAATTTCTTCACCCAGAGGGTGGTGAATGTGTGGAATTCACTACCACAGAATGTAATTGAGGCCAAAATATTGAGAGATTTCAAGAAGGAATTAGATATAGCTCTTGGGCGAAAGGGATCAAGTGATATGGGGAGAAGCTGGGCTCAGGGTATTGAATTTAATGATCACTCATGATCATAACGAATAGCCGAGCAGGCTTGAAGGGCCGAATGGCCTACTCCTGCTTCTAGTTTCTATGTTTCAATGACATGGATGTGGCCATTCGTTGTGGCAGCGTGGCTTTTATTATGTGAACGTTGATCAGTGTGCATGAATTACTAACCATATTCACGAGCCAGGGGATCAGTGGATAACCCTTATCACCAGGAAGCAGTGAACAGATCAGTGGCATTCTGAGTGCAGCCAGGTTATTGGGTGATGTGCTGAACATGGTTGTACGCCAGCTGCACATTCTGGGCATTGAACCCTTTACAGTTAAGGTACATCTTTGCACTTTGAGCAGCCAAACAATGCGAGTGCGGTAAATGGCACCCTGCACCATGGGAGAACACATTATCCTGCGTCCAGTGGGGAGATGGTGGCATAGCGCCAATATTGCTGGTAATCCAGAGGTTCAGACTAATGCCCTGGGACATGGATTCAAATCCCACTGTGCTGCGATTTAAATTCAATTAATAGAACCTGAATTTGAAAGCCAACCTCAGTAATGGTAACCATGACCACTGTTCCTCATGAAAACCCATGGCCCAACAAGCCATTCAAAGCAATTCAAGGGCAATTATGGATGGGAAACAAAAGCTGGCCTTGCCAATGGCACCCCCACATCCCATGTAATAATAAAAACACTCTGCCTGCTTCTCTCTGGTCAAAAAGAGTATTCTGACACAGTAAACTAGGCTAACAAACTGGGCCAACTCTCTAGAGACACGGGTTCAAATCCCACCATGGCAGCTGGTGGCATTTGAATTCAGCTAATTAGAAATCTAGAATTGAAAGCCAATAAAAGATCGACAATTGATTGGTTGAAGTGGGAGAGACATCTGAGTTAATTCGATTTGATTTATTATTGTCACATGTATTGGGATACAGTGAAAAGTATTGTTTCTTGCATGCTATACAGACAAAGTATACCATTCATAGAGAAGGAAATGAGAGTGCAGATTGCCCTAATGGGGGTATAGGATAATTCAAGGCAAAAAAAACCTTTCATACATGACCTCCTGTAGCCCTGACAGAAATAGCACCTATGTTCATGAGGCTTTCCCATCAATTTGGCACAGCGGCACAGTGGTTAGCACTGCTGCATCATCGCATCAGGGATCCAAGTTCAATTCTAGCCTCGGGGCCATGAAATTATCATCCATTGTCGGAAAAGCCCATCTGGTTCACTAATGTCCTTTAGGGAAGGAAATCTGCCATCCTTACCCAGTCTGGCCTACATGTGACTCCAGAGCCATAACAATATGTTCGACTCTTAACTGCTCCTCTGAAATTGCCTAGCAAGCTTGTCAATTCAAGGGCAACTAGGAGTGGGCAACAAATGCTGGCCTTGCCAGCAAATCCCATCAAAACAAAATAGCAGATGTTATTGGCTATCAGATAAAACAAAAGTGTGGCTGCTACACTCCACTGATTGAGGTTTACTGTCAATGTCACAGAACAAAGATGATGATCGCCCATTAACATTAAGTACCTTGATATCAACATTCACATTTCAGAGAAAATACTTAAGCATTGAAATTTGAACAGGATACCAGGGTGAAGATCAGTTAGATGGCCTTTCAGATACCTGGGGGAGACTGTGGGGTTGGACTGGATCAACTGAGGTATTGTTCTGTTCCAAATGTGCATTTGTTGTTTGCTGTTGGAGGGGTAGTGGGTATTGGGGGATATTGATCAGATGGTGAAATGGTCAAATAATAGCAGGTGGAACAGTAAAAGTGAGGGAGCACATTTCAGAAAAAAAAAGTAGCCTGTATTGCATTTTGAACAGCAAGAAGTCTCACAACACCAGGTTAAAGTCAAACAGGTTCATTTGGTATCACGAGCTTTCGGAGCGTTACTCCTTCATCAGGTGAGTGGCGTTTTTTTTCCGGAGCGCTGCTCCTTCATCAGGTGAGTGGAGAAGTGGGTTCACAAACAGGGCATATATAGACAGAGACACAATTGCAAGATAATGGTTGGAATGTGAATCTTTACAGATAATCAAATCTTTACAGATACAGACAATGTGGGAGGAGAGAGGGATAAGCATAGGTTAAGAGGTATGAATTGTCTCAAGCAAGGACAGTTAGTAGGATTTTGAAGATTGGGGTGCTGGGGAAGACCAGAAGGATTTAGATTTTGAGGTTGATAAGCCATTAAAATCAGCGACTCGATGATGGCCGTATGGGCCTCAGGTTGGGGCTGATTGGCCTGTCGCCATGTTATAACTTTGATGTAATGTTTTGACTGTTATCTGTCGCTTGGCAGCCCAAGCCTATATATGTTGCACAGGCCCTGCTGTAGGCCGGTATGGACTACTTCATTACCAGCGCTGTGAGTGGAGTTGTAGACTCTGCAGTCATCAGTGAGTGAGTCCATACCTGACCTCGCGAGGGAGGGAAGGTCATTGATGAGGCAGCTGGAGATGAACGCTGCCCTGAATAACAGTGCCTGGGACACTGCAGGCTGGCCTTAAATAACCTCCACCATCCTCCTCTGCGCCAGGTATGACTCCAGTCAGCGCAAGATCCCCTCACCGGCCCAAATTGACCTCCATTTTGTTTGGGTCACAATGTTGATCTCATGAAATTGCTTCACATTTTATAACGTTCGGTTAAGTAAATATCTGCTCGAATTATTTACGCAATAGCTGTCAGGACATGTTAGGGTGATCTTAAACAGCTTCGCTGTGCTTTTTAATGCAGGTCAGTGCTGAGACAGCCACTTCCTGCATAATCAGCATCTCCCTTGGTAATCCGAATGTAATGTGGGGTTTTGTTACTGGATTCTTCTGCAAGTTATCACTTTCCAGTTTGAATGATATACGATCAGAGAAAGATGCTTCAAAACAATGAAATAGACTCCAAAAATCTCAACGTTATATTGACAACAGTAAAACATGGAAAAGCAGTATTCTCTCATCCGATTCAGCGGGATATTTGCTTTCCTAAATTACACCAAAAATCAAATTTAAAATGCATTAAATAGAATCTGGTGCTGTCATAAAATTAAATCCATGATCGTGTCCCTTCATATCTTTATAGCCTCCTCCAGCTCCACACCCCCACAGGGGCTCAGTGCTACTCAAGTTCAGGGGCAGAATTTTACAAGCACTCCCACAAGGCAGGATTTTCCTGTCCTGCCGAAGTCAATGGAGTTTTGGACGGCTTGCTACATTTTCCTGTCCCTCCTCCATCATAACGTAGCCATAAGATTCTGCCCCAGGTTTCATAGAATCCTACAGTGTAGAAGGAGGGTATTCGAGTCTGCACTGACTCTCTGATAGAGTGTTTTACCTTGGCCCTCTCCCTCACCTTATCCCCTTAACCGGATGCATTTCCTATGGCCAATCCATCTAAACTGCACATCTTTGAACTGTGGGAAGAAACCAGAGCACCCGGAGGAAACCCACACAGACAAGAGCGAATGTGCAAACTCCACACAGTTACCCAAGCCGAGAATCGAACCCGGGGCCCTGATGCTGTGAGTCGGTTGTGCTAACCACTGTGCTGCCCAGTGGATCCCTGAGGTTCATCGCACAGCCATCGGGTCGTAAGCCATGCCTTCAGCTTCGACAGCGCAAGTTCTAGAAATCCAGACCTAAAAGACACCACCTCTCTCTCTCTCCCTCATCACTCCCCACTCCCGCCCCAATCCTCCCCATTCCCCCAATCCCCCCCCTCCACAATCCCCTCCTTTCAAGACTGCCCTCGAATCCCGCCTTTTTGACCAAGCTTTTGAACTGAATTCTTTGTGGCTTGTTGTTACACATTTTTTGATAACACTTCTATGAAGTACCTTGGGTCATTCGACAATCGTAAAGGTGCTATAGAAATTCAAATTGTTGCCCACAGACTGCATTTAAAAGCAGTCACATTTATTATGATCACCCACCACATTCCCTTTCCCAATGACATTTTTACCAGCACTTTGGTAAGTTTTTATTACGGAGGAGCGGTGTGCTGGTGAATATATCAGTAATAGGAGCGGCTACACAATCTGGTTCTGATCTGAAACACTGAATGAAATTTGTACCAGACATATTTACAATGATTTTAGTTCCTAATATCTGGCTATTTAACTTCCATTGTCATCACTTATCCAAATATTTATCTTATATACACTTACTCAGGGACTTTCCTTGGTTCATGTTATCTTAGCTGACAGGTTTGGCGCCTGATGTGACTCAGTTGTAGTAGTTGCGCACATTGTGTTGTGTGTGAGATAATGTATGAAGCCATATCATGTTCTGTATAATGTCAAAATGAATGCCGCCACATGTGTTATGATAGCAACCGAACAATGGCCGACCCCAGCTGTATATTCCAGTGGTGTAGTAAGTTGGAGAGGGAGAATGTGCATAGCTTGCGATCTCAACCAGTTAATGAATAGGAGGGAGCTGGATAAAGAGTTTCTTCATTAAATTCGTAGAATTCCTACAATGCAGAAGGAGGCCATTTGGCCCATCGAGCCTGCACTGACAACGAGTCCACCCAGGCCCTATCCCCGTAAGCCCATGTATTTACCCTGCTCATCCCCATGACATGAGGGTCAATTTAGCATGGCCAATCAATGTAACCCGCACATCTTAGGACTGTGGGAGGAAACCGGAGCACCCGGAGGAAACCCACGCAGACACGGGGAGAACGTGTAAACTCCACATAGACAGTGACCCAAGGCTGGAATTGAACCCGGGTCCGTATCACATGAATGAATTTTTAAAATGAACATACAACATTGACAACAAATACTCCATCAAGCCAACCCACTCATTAACACGACTTCACAGTTCCCATCAATGACCCACCAGCCACTCCCATTCCTGTCGCCATAGAAGGAAAATATGTAATTTTGATATCATAGAATCATCAGAGAATCCCTACAGTGCAGAAGGAAGCTCCATTTCTCCGACAGAGTATATAACCCGGGCTCAATCTCCATAAACCTGTATAGAAACACAGAGGGACCTAGGTGTGCAAGTCCACAAATCCTTGAAGGTGGCAACACAGGTGGAGAAGGTGGTGAAGAAGGCATATGGTATGCTTGCCTTTATAGGACGGGGTATAGAGTATAAAAGCCGGAGTCTGATGATGCAGCTGTATAGAACTCTGGTTAGGCCACATTTGGAGTACTGCGTCCAGTTCTGGTCACCGCACTACCAGAAGGACGTGGAGGCGTTCGAGAGAGTGCAGAGAAGGTTTACCAGGATGTTGCCTGGTATGGAGGGTCTTAGCTATGAGGAGAGATTGGGTAAATTGGGCTTGTTCTCCCTGGAAAGATGGAGAATGAGGGGAGATCTAATAGAGGTGTACAAGATTATGAAGGGTATAGATAGGGTGAACGGTGGGAATCTTTTTCCCAGATCAGAAGTGCCGATCACGGGGGGTCACGGGCTCAAGGTGAGAGGGGCGAAATATAACTCAAGATATTAGAGGGACGTTTTTTACACAGAGGATGGTGGGGGCCTGGAATGCGCTGCCAAGTAGGGTGGTGGAGGCAGACACGCTGACATCGTTTAACACTTATCTGGATAGTCACATGAGCAGCCTGGGAATGGAGGGATACAAACGATTGGTCTAGTTGGACCAAGGAGCGGCACAGGCTTGGAGGGCCAAAAGGCCTGTTTCCTGTGCTGTACTGTTCTTTGTTCTTTGTATATTGACCCCACTAATCCCCTAACTGACACATCATGGGACACTAAGAGGCAATTTAACATGGTCAATCCACCTAACCAGCACATCTTTGAACTGTGGGAGGAAACTGGAGCACCCGGAGGAAACCCACGCAGACACGGGGAAAGTATGCAAACTCCGCACAGGCAGCTCCCAAGGCCGGAATTGAACCCGGGTCCCTGACACGGTGATGCAGCAGTGCTTACCACTGTGCCACCGTGCCAAATTGATGGGGAAGACTCATGAACATAGGTGTTATTTCTGTCAGGGTTACAAGAGGTAGAGTATGAAAGGTTTTTATTTTGCCTTGTGTTATCCCCTACTCCCATTAAGGCAAATAGTTCAGATGTCTCTCCCACTTCAATTCATGATGTGGAGATGCCGGCGTTGGACTGGGGTGGGCACAGTAAGAAGTCACACACACCAGGTTAAAGTCCAACAGGTTTATTTAGAATCACGAGCTTTCAGTGGCTGCTTCTTCCTCAGGTAAGCGGAGGTCCACTCACCTGATGAAGGAACACCGCTCTGAAAGCTCGTGATTCCAAATAAACCTGTTGAACTTTAACCTAGGGTGTGAGACTTCTTACTATGCTTCAGTTCATCATAATTGCTGAGCTTTTACTGATACTCAAGATAAAAGAAAAGAAAAGTTTATCTGCTAGTCACAAGTAGGCATACATTAACACTGAAATGAAGTTACTGTGAAATACCCCTCCTCACCACAGTCTGGCAACTGTTTGGGTCAATGCACTTAACCAGCACATCTTTCAGAATGAAGAAGGAAACCAGAGCACCCGGAGGAAACCCACGCAGACACAGGGAGAATGTGCGGACTCCACACAGACAGTGACCCGAGGCAGGAATTGAACCTGGGTCCCTGGTGCTGTGAAGCAGCAGCGCTAACCACTGTGCCATCATGCCAGTAACACCATTCTGATCTCCAGGCTCCACATTTGGTGAACAGCCTCCCAGAGCTCTGAATCACACAGGTTGTGGTCTACTGGCAGGGACCCCCCCACAGGAATTGGGTAATGGTGGGCAGTTATGCCCTGATATTTTGGTATGCAAGGCTCCTGCCGAACATTGGTCAAGTCAACCATAATGAATCTTTTTTTGAAATAAAGAGAATATATCACAAAAGCAAGAAAATTATAAACTTGGATAAAACACTTGTATAAAACATGGCTTGGGTCACTGTCAGCGTGGAGTCTGCACATTCTCCCTGTGTCTGCATGCGTTTCCTCTGGGTGCTCCGGTTTCCTCCCACAGTTATAAAGATGCGCTGGTTAGGTGCATTGACCATGCTAAATTCAGGTGCCGGAGTGTGGTGACTAGGAGATTTTCACAGTAACTTCATTGCAGTTTTAATGTAAGCCTGCTTGTGACAATAATAAGTAAACTTTAAAGTTTTGGCCTCAAATGGAGAACTGTGTCCAATTCTGGGCATTGCATTTTAGGAAGGATCTGGAGGCTTGAGAAGGGGGGCAAAAAATATTTACAAGAATATTTCCAGGGATGAGATACTTCAGTTACGTGGATAGATTAGAAAGTTGCAATTGTTTTCCTCAGAGAATAGAAGGTTGAGAGGTGGTTTGATTGAGTTGTTCCAAGTCAAGAGCAGTCTAGACAGAATAGATGAGGCGAAAGTATTCTTAATGATGAAAGGGTCAAGAACCAGAGGACACCAATTTAAGATGACTGGCAAAAGAACCAACCATGACTTGAGGAAAACATTTGGGAGGCATTTTGTGCTCGTTCCTGCTGGTGGGTTTTTCCGATTCCCGCCAAAGGCAAATTCACCCACCCCTCCCTCTCCACACACTCACTCCCCCATGGTGGGTTCCCCAGGGCGGGTGAGCCACACAAAACGCCATAGACATTGTCTTGACCAGAAATTCCCACAAATGGCGAATAGCAAGTGGCCTCCAGTGCTGGAAAACACGCCGTGGTGGTGGGTGCCCGGAAAATCCTTTGTTATGCAGTGAGCGTTTAGGATCAAGAATGCGCCCCTGAAAGCGTGATGGAGGCAGCTTCAATCATGGCTTTCAGGTAGGAATTGGATAAGCACCTGAAGTGAAAATATTTGGACGGTTAATGGCAGAGCGGCGGGGAGTTGAGTTGTTCCTGCAGGGAGTAGGCTTGGATACAATGGGCCAAATGGTCTCCTTCTCTCTTGTAATCAATCTGTGGTTATATGAAGTGTAGGCCTCCAAATATGTACAAGCCAGCATACCTTTTTGGAAGCTAATTCAAAGGAAATAGATGAACGCCTTACTCAGATCCGGATAGATGGAACAGATTATTTTACATTCTCTGTGAAGCACTCAGATTTATTAAATAGGAAAGACAAATTTAAATTGGTCAATGATACTTAAGCTAGCGAAGAACAAGTATGTAAACATAGAGAGTTTATGAGCAATCTGTGTCCACAAGTTAAAATTTCAGACATAATCAAACCTTTTATTTGGTAGTAACTTCTCAGTGTCGCTGATTTTGAGGAATGTTAACCCCTTTTCCTCATACAATGCCCTGAAGTTGCCCTTATTTCCCAACTGGAATTGAAAGGTTGCCTGTAGTGTTTGTCCGAGAGGACAAATGTCGTCTTTATATAACAGCGTCAGTGGAAGATACAAGCTTTCCACGACTTCACTGAAATCCATGTGGTGAAAACTGATGCCGTGCCCGTTAATGTTTTGCTACCATAAATGCTTAATCCTTTCTCTGCCTCCCAAAAGGTAACAGGCCTTTGATAAGTCCTTTTGTACAGAATATGGAGCTCATTTGAGACAAAAACGTAGAGATTGTTTTACATTGGTGCTGCTGACCTACAAACTCAAAAGGGAAAATAGAACAGTAAAACTTGGAAGTAAAGGATACCAGTAAAATCCAGTCTTGTATCACTTAAAATGGGACTTCAGTATTACTCATGCCCACGCTTAATTTTTTACTGGGGTTTGAACATTTTGGAATGGTTTTTTCCTTCTGGGAATACTATTCTTGTCCCTGGCATCCATTTTCCCAGTACGAGGGAAAGTTTTATTTGGTAGGAAAGGTCAGTCTCACCACTTCCCCATCATCTGTTGATGGAACATACCCACATCATACTCAGAGCAGCGTCCGAACATTCCCAAAGGGAAGGATAAAAAATAACATCCTCTCATGGTTGATTCTTTTGCCAATCATTTAAATTGGTGTCCTCTGGTTCTCCATGTTCCCACCAATGGGGATACTTTCTCTCCTCTCTATTCCATCTAGGACCCTCATGAACACCTCTAATAAATCTCCACTCAACCTCCCGCTCTCCGGCTACTCTCGGCTGGTCTGTTAGCCAAGGTTTGGCTGCCATTTTGGTTGGGACAGCAGCAAAGAATTCTCAACAGAATGGGAAGTGTGCAATGCACAAAATGGAAGGAACAGCGATAAAATGGTTCCTTTTGTGATAAATGTTGCTTTAACTGTAGGGAAAAGTAACTAAATCAATGATGACATCTTGCCACTGCATCAGACAAATCTGTTTGCTGAATGAATATTATTAATGACAGGATAAGAATATCCACGGGCATAGGACACAAACCACCCCTGGTTCTTTGAAGGTTGTGGCCTTGTTCCTACATGAGATGCAATCTTATTGTATCACTGGGGAGCAATGAGATATGAGATGTGAGCTGGGGCTAACCCCTATTTACTCCAAGCACCCATTTCCATTGAGACAGTTAATGCAAGTCAGTACCAGATCAGTGGTGACTGAATGCCACACTTACTGTCAAAGAAATACCAGCTGAACCCTCCGGCGGTCAGGAGGCACCCTTTTGTGTTTTAAACGGACAGATTTCATCCTGGGAGAAGCAAAGTGCATGAAGCTGCCCTGCCAGTGCCATAGTGGCACAGTGGTTAGCACTGCTGCCTCACAGCGCCAGGGACCCGAGTTCGATTCCCGGCTTGGTTCACGTCTGCGTGGGTTTCCTCCGGGTGCTCCGGTTTCCTCCCACATTCCAAAGATGTGCGGGTTAGGTGGATTGGCCATGCTAAATTGCCCCTTAGTGTCAGGATGACTAGCTAAGGTAAATACATGGGGTTATGGGGATAGGGCCTGGGTGGGACTGTGGTCGGTGCAGACTCGATTAGCTGAACGGCCTCCTTCTGCACTGTAGGATTCGAATGACTCTATGAATCATTCTGTGAACACAACTAACTGATGACAATCAAACAAATTAAAAATTGTTAGTAACTACGGTCTTCTGGGGAGTTTGTGAAAGATAGGGTTTGCATAGGTGGCACCGTGGCACAGCAGTTAACACTGCTGCCTCACAGCGTCAGGAATCCTGGTTCAATTCTGGCTTTGTGTCGCTGTCTGTGCCGAGTCTGCATGTTCTCTCCGTGTCTGCATGGCTTTCCTCTGGGTGTTCCGGTTTCCTCCCACAGTGGATTGCCCATTGTAGATTGCCCCTTATAATTCAAAGATGTGTAGGTTAGATGGATTAGCCATGGTAAATGTGTGGATAACTGGGATGCGGCAGGGGAGAGGGCCTGGGTAAGATCCTCTGTCAGAGTGTCAATCCAGACTCGATGGGCCGAATGGCCATCTTCTGCACTGAAAGGATTCTATGATGAAGGAGTTGCTTTAACCTAACCCGGGAAGTTTACTTTGTGCATTCTCACCATTGGAACCTTTCATTGTATTTTGTGCAGGGAAATAAGTGCATACAATTGTGGGGTGGCTGCCTTTACCCCGAACTCAAATCACATTTGTTTTGTACGTTGGACAATTCAAGGGGGAAGTCAGGATATGGAACCGTGGACTGCTTCCCCCAAGAGAAAGACCCTTGTAACCTGCAGCTCCTCACACCCTTCTGGTGTGAAGCAACTCAAAGCACTTCAAAACTAATTTAAAGGCTATTTACCTTTAAAGGCTATTTAAAGGCTATTTACCATCAGCTGGCTCCAAGACGAGGGAACAATTCACTCTCACCCTCAGTATCTGCAGGGAGTGATGCATTTTAATAAATTAAATTCCTGAGCCTTCTACCTCGCAGGAATACCTGTGCATTGTTTCATTTTTCCCAATCCCATGGTCTGCAAAATGCTTTTTATTTACTCTTTATTGAAATGATGGTCTGTTGCTGCTAAGATGCAAGGGGTTTTCTCCAACTTCTCCTGACCCCTCTTCATTTGCAGTGTTGTCTTAAAATTAGTAAGCTTCAAAACCGACCATGAGAATGAGCAGCACATTATATTCAGTGTGCTGCTTTGATTCATACATTCCCTTTTTAACACTTTGAAAAGTACCAAGGGTCTAAGTCTGCCTCAGCCTCCCTCTGTTTCTATGTTTCTCTATGCTCTCGGTTACTGTGGGCGGCACGGTGGCACAGTGGTTAGCACTGCTACCTCACAGCGCCAGGGACCCGGGTTCAATTCCCGGCTTGGGTCACTGTCTGTGTCGAGCCTGCACTTTCTCCCTGTGTCTGCGTGGGTTTCCTATGGATGCTCCGGTTTCCTCCCACAGTCTGAAAGATGTGCTGGTTAGGTGCGTCGGTCATGCTAAATTCTCCCTCAGTGTACCCGAACAGGCGCTGAAGTGTGACGACGGGGGGGATATTCACAGTAACTTCATTGCAGTGTTAATGTAAGCCTACTTGTGACACTAATAGTTAAACTTAAACGCTATTATCCGAATTTGACTGAGAGAGGTAACATTAAACAAAGGAATGGGTGGTCGGGTTGCCTTTTAAGTCCTGCCTGCTACAGGAATCGTTGCGGGCGGGACAGACCTCTTGATGGACCGCTGACCTCGGGTGGGAATTTCCGGTCTCGGGTGGTCTGGGACTGGAAAATCCTACCCAGCAACTTTTTTGATGTAGGCCAAATGAGGATCAATGCCAGCTTCAGCAGCGTGAAGGCACGGCCTGCCTTTCCGAACACGTTTTGTACATGAATTCCTGGGATTTTCGGGTCACCTGGCAGGCCCGCATTCATTGTCCATCCCTAACGGAGAAGGTAGTGGTGGTGAGTTGCCTTTTTGAACTGCTGCCATCCATGTGATGTAGGTCCACCCACAGTGCTGTTAGGGAGGGAGTTCCAGGATTTTGACCCAGTGACAATGAAAGAACGACGATATATTTCCAAGTCGGGATGGTGAGTGACTTGATATGATCACAGAAAATGCCATTGCGCTACTTTGAAGAGCAGGGGAATTCTCCCTAATGTCCAAGTTAATACCTAGCCGCCAATCAACAGCAATGAAACAAGTTATCTGGTTATTTATCATACCTGTGTTTGTGGCTGTTTGGACAATATGGCCACTATTGCTACACGCCAATCGTAACCACAGGCCAACAACACTTTGCTGTCTGTAAAGCAATTTGGAACACTGAGGTCCTGAAAGATGCTACATAGAAACTAGAAGCAAGAGTAGGCCATTCGACCCTTTGAGCCTGCTCTGCCATTCATAAATACAGAAGGTTGAGGGGCGAGGGGGCACGATTGAGGTGTACAAGATTGAGTGATATGGACAAGGAGCAGCTGTTCCCCTTGGCTGAGGGGTCAGTCATAGTTTTAGGGTGAGGGGCAAGAGATTCAGAGGGGATTTGAGAGAAAACTTTTTCATTCGGAGGGTGGCGGGAATCTGGAATGCGCTGCCTGGAAAGGTAATGGAGGCTGGAAAACTTACAATCGTTAAAAAATATTTGGGTGAGCATTTGAAGCATCGTAATATTTAAGGATATGGGACAAGTGCTGGAAAATGGGATTTGGATGCCTTTCGTGGTAGATATTATCGGTGCAGACTCAAAGGGCCTTTTCGGTGCTCTATGACGCTAAGTCTTTCTTTTTAATTACTCGCATGCCTACAGATTGTTGGTGTTGCATTGCATTTGCAACATTAAAACTAGCATGCAATTACAGCAGATAATAAAGAAAGCAAATGGAGTGTTGGCACTTACAGCTAAAGGAATAGAATATAAAGATAAGGAAGTATTGTTGCAACTATAAGGACAAAGAACAAAGAAAATTACAGCACAGGAACAGGCCCTTCAGCCCTCCAAGCCTGCACCGACCATGTTGCCCAACTGAACTAAAACCCCCTACCCTTCCGGGGACTGTATCCCTCTATTCCCATTTAAGGGCCTAGATGCCCCTTAAAAGTCACTATCGTATCTACTTCCCCTACCTCCCCCGGCAGCGAGTTCCAGGCACCTACCACCCTCGGTGTAAAAAACTTGCCTCATATATCTCCTTTAAACCTTGCCCCTCGCACCTTAAACTTATGCCCCCTAGTAATTGACTCTTCCACCCTAGTAATGTAGACATTGGTGAGGCTGCACCTGGAATATTGAGCACAGTTTTGGTCCCTGTATTTGAGGAAAGGTGTAGTGGCATTGGAGGCAGTTCAGAGGAGGGTTTACTAGATTGATTCCAGAGATGAGGGGTTTGACCTATGAAGAGAGATTGAACAGTTTAGGCCTATACTCTCTGGAATGAGGGGAGATCCAATTGAGGTGTTCAAGAAGATAAAAGGTACGGATAAAGTAGACGTGGAGCTTTTGGATGCTTCCGCTGGTGGAGCATTCTAGGACGAGAGGTCATAGTCTTAAGATAAGGGGTAGCAGATTTAAAACAGAGTTGAGGAGAAACTATTTCTCCCAAAGGGTTGTGAATCTGTGGAATTTGCTACCCCAAAGTGTGGCGGATGTTGGGACAGTGAATAAATTTAAAGAGGAGTTAGACAGATTTTTAATTGGTAATGGGTTGAAGGGTTATGGGGAGAACGCAGGAAAATGGGGCTGAGGAGCATATCAGCCACGATCAAATGACGGAGTGGACTCGATAGGCTGAATGACAATTCTGCTCCTATATCTTATGAACTTATAATTGAAAGATCTCATGGACATGTGACTATGTAAACTGGATGGGATCTTCCAGACCCCCACAGCGTGTTTTCCAGCGACAGAAGCAGCACGCCATCGGCTGCCGGCGGGATCTTCTGGTCCTGCCGATGATAACGATGTTTTGTGTAGCTCGCCCTTCCCCCCATGGGTTGTCATTTTCTGCAAGACTGGAAGATCCCACTGGCAGGAAGGGCCAGAGAATTTAAGTATCAAATTATGCTCAGTGATAATAAGGCCAACATCTAATGACTCTCTCCGCCACTAAATGCTGAAAGTTCCTCCCTTGTTAGGAATGGGTTAACAGACCTTCCAATTAAGTCCTAATTTGATGTCAATTATTGAAAAGAAGTCACTGATATATAAAGGGGCCATAGGTGGCACTATTTGTTGGTGGAGAATTATGTGTGGGGTTGGATCAAAGAAATAAAGGTATTTTGTGAAGAAGCAGAACTTGTTTCTCCTTCACACCAACCGAGAGGTTCAAACATCCCTCAGGGAGACTGACTCAAAAATGTGCACAATAATTAAATTCGATGGAAGCTGAGATAAATTCCAAGGTAATTTCACAACAATTTGTACAGAACATACGGTCTGAAGGATATTATATTTCAGAAGTTTAAAAAGAGCTTTCGCTAATGGCTTTGCGTGAAATCCCTTAATCGTCCAAATTGACTGACTACGGGCCTGTATTTCCAGGGCTGAGCTCTCCTTGGTTCCTGGCCAACAGTCCTCCCTCAACCATCAAAAATGGATTTGCTCGACCATTCATCTTGCTTGCTATTTGTGTCCTGGTTTTCACGTCTCCCTAATGAATGGCCCCTCTGATGATGGAGTCCTGCCTCTCTATCTCAAGAACATGACCAGGTTCAGCGTCTAAGTTTTGGAATCATTGCGAAAGATTCTATGGTGCTGTTCAAAGAAGGAGGAGGAGTTCTCCTATTACTTTGTCTGGCGTTTCCACAACAAACACAGCCCACAAAAGCCCACATTAGTCACTGTTCATCTCATTTGCTGATTTTGGGATTTTGCAATCAAACATTGGCTGTTACATTTACCTACCTAACAGTGATTACTTTACAAAAATAATTCACTGGTCCCAAAAATAAATATTCCATATATATAGGCAGTAACTAAATGCACGCTATGTTATCTCAATGGCAGGTAATAGTTAACTGGCAATTGATATTGTGTCACAGTGAATATATAGCCCTCATTCAATCTCACCAAATGTGCGTTGTAATCTGAGTTCAGTAAAAGTAAGTTGATGAGACGCTGCACTGGTTATGAGAAATTTCACCTTTGTTCTCTTTTGTTTGCCCAGTTAATGAATTGCTGGCTATTTGTTTGCAATGCCCGAGAACCTTTCCAAACAGAAAGACATCATTTACATTAGATAGCGGCAACATTTTATCATTCACAATTCTTGGAAGAGATGCAAAGGCAGAAGCTTTCTTCTCCAAACAATTCAATCACCCGCTGGCATTTCAGAAACCACTAACCATTAGAATTAAACCGACTGTACATCTAAAGCAGGTTCAGATCAAGTTAACATAAAGCAGATGTCTGCTTCAAAGGCACAACATCACAAAGAAACATGGTCAGGACCTCCAATCGCGTCCACTTCCAGAGAATGACCTGGATCCTCCAAACCGGTAGAGACAGCACTTATGATACAAAGCAGGGTGAGTCTGGAATGATAAGGGTAGAAATTCCTTCTGGGCAGTGAGTCTGCCACGGTGGTTGGCACTGCTGCCACACAGCGCCAGGGACCTGGGTTCAATTCTGGCCTTGGGTGATTGCCTGTGTGGAGTTTGTACGTTCTCCCCATGTCTACGTGGGATACCTCCGGGTGCTCGGATTTCCTCCCACAGTCCAAAGATGTGCAGGTTAGTTGGATTGGACATGATAAATTGCCCCTTAGTGTAAATATGTGGGGTTACATAGAGTCATAGAATCCCTAGTGCAGGAGGCAGCCATTTGGACCATCGAGCCTGCACCGACAACAGGCCCTATCCCCATAACACCACATATTTACCCTACTAATCCCCAGGACGCTAAGGGACAATTTAGCATGGCCAATCAACCTAACCCACACATCTTTGGAGTGTGGGAGGAAACCGGAGCACCCGGAAGAAACCCATGCTGACAGGGAGAATGTGCAAACTCTATACAGTTATCCAATTGGAATTGAACCTGGGTCCCTGGTGCAGTGAGGCAACAGTGCTAACTACTGTGCTGCCCTAGCTGGGATTGGGCCTGGGTGGGATTGTTGCCAGTGCATGTTCGATGGGCCAAATGGCCTCTTTCTGCACTGTAGTGATTCTATGATTAATGGGCAGAATGGCATTAGCCACCCATTATACACTCTTTCTTCTTCAATTCCATATCTGTCAATGCAACTGGATATCTCAAGGGGTCAATAACACGGAAAATACAACGCCACTCTTTGTATGTTACTGCTCACGATGACTAAGTTCCACATTGGCCTTGATAGTGTAACCAAATTATTGCCTTGTGTGTGAGGATCTCAAATGGCTGGGAGAGAAAGAATGGGAATATTTTTTCTGAGCAGACATCAAGGATGGCAGGGTGGCACAGTGCTTAGCACTGCTGCATCACAGCGCTAGGGACCCGGGTTCAATTCCCGACTTGGGTGACTGTGTGGAGTCTGCACAATCTCCGTGAGTCTGCGTGGGTTTCCTTCGGGTGCTCCGGTTTCCTCCCGCAGTCTGGAAGACGTGCTGGTTAGGTGCATTGGCCATGCTAAATTCTCCCTCAGTGTACCCGAACAGGCGCCGGAGTGTGGGGACTAGGGGATTTTTACAGTAACTTAATTGCAGTGTTAATGTAAGCCTACTTGTGACTAATAAATAAACTTTAATCTATACTTGCACCAGAACCAGTAAACATTGCACTGAAAATGTGATATGATTCCTTCGGAGGCTAAAGGAATAAAATTGTTAACAACTGAAATGACGAAACGAAGAGCGATGGTTATTACAACAACAATTTCCATTTATATAGCCGTGTTAATGTGATAAAAGGCCTCAAAGAAGCATCATAAAGGAAACACCTGGCACCAACCATTTAAGGTGTTAATTGGGCAGATGACTGAAAGCTTGTGCGAAGAGTTAGGTTTTAAGGAACATCTTTGAGGTGGTTGGAATGGTAAAGAGGTAGAGAGGTTCTTGGGAAACTGATCAAGGTATATAAATTATTAAAAAGGATTGATAAAATAAATGTAAACCCAATGTTTCCCCTCACAGAGTAAATCTCGAACAAGAGGTCACAGGTATAGGTGGAGAGGTGGTGGATTTAAGACAGAGATGAGGGGGAACTACTTCTCGAGGAGGGAGATGAATTTGTGGAACTCGCTGTTCCATAGCGGGATGGAGTCTGAATCATTAAATGGTCTCAAGAAGGAGACAGATATATTTCTGATTTATATATCTGATAAAAAATTGGGTTAAAGGGATAATGGGAACAAGTAGGGAGGTGGATTTGAGACCGGGAAGAGGTCAGCTATGATCTGATTGAATGACGGAGCAGACTCGAAGGACTACTTCTGCTCCTAATCCCTATGTGCTTATGTTGGCAGCTGATATCACGGCGACCGATGGTGGAGTGATTAAAATGGGGATGCAGAGAGAAGCCACAGTTAGATGAGCAGAGAGCCAAGTGCTGGCAAGTGGGATTAGGTGGGCAGGTCAATGCCTTTCGTGCGTCAGTGTAGTCTTGATGGGCTGAAGAGCCTCTTCTGCATTGTAGGATTCTGTGATACCTTGGGGTGTTGTGGAGCTGGAGTTGTGGGGCTGGAGGAGATAACGGAGGTGGGGGGGGCGGGGGAGGCGGGCAAGGCAATGGAGGGATTTAAAAACAATGGTGAGAATTTTAAAACTGTGGGCATTGCTTAACTGGGAGGCGCAGTAGGTCAGTGGCCATAAGGGTGAAGATGACTCGGTGAGAGTCGGGGAGACAGGTGAGAGAGCTTTTAATTACTTCAAGTTTATTTATGAATGGTAAATGTGGAAGGTTGGCTAGGAGTGCGTTGGAAGAGTTGAGTTTTGAGGGAACAAAGACATGGACGTGGGTTTTTGGAGTCAGCTAAAGTAGGGATGGAGTTGGGTGATGTGATGTGCGCCATAGTGATGACACAGATATGTGTTGGGGAGCTCATTTCAGGGTCAAATATTGCGAACAGTCAATGGTTCAACGTGATACATTGGCCAAGGAGAGAGCCTGTAGTTAGAGAGTGGAAACTGCTCTGGGGACCAAAGGCAATGGCTCAGGATTCTCCAATCTGGTTCGTGGCTGCCCCGCTCCTGGTGAGAATGGAGAATTTGGCATCACAACCAAAAACACCACTCACTTTCAGCGGCACTGGAAAATCCCAGCCGCGAGCGAGGGCAGAGATTTTTGGCAAATCACTTTGCTGTTCCAAAACTCAGCTGCACAACATTTCATGTTTGGGGAGGTTGATGAGATGATGTGAGGGGCGAGGGCTAGAAGCATGTTTCATGTTCTCTTTACATTTTTGGACACTGTATCGGGCCCCTGTGATAGCTCTTCCACCAACCCCACAACCAGCTTCCTCCTCACTACTTCCAGGGTCACCTGCCTTGATTTCCAGTCCAGCTCCCTCCCCCAGACTGAAGATCTGATGTCCAGGCAGCCATTTATCAAAATCCCGGGTTTGTGAAGCTGGAAATTCTCCCAACTCACGGACTAAAAAATCCCCAGGCCTCAGAATTCAGATGATGGTGCCAAGGGGAAGTATACAGATTAAACACAGGAAGGAGTCAAGGACTTGGGGGCGGCACGGTGGCACAGTGGTTAGCACTGCTGCCTCACAGCGCCAGGGACCCAGGTTCAAGTCCTGCCTCGCGTCACTGTCTGTGTGGAGTTTGCATGTTCTTCCTGCGTCTGCGTGGGGTTCCTCCGGGTGCTCCAGTTTCCTCCCACACTCCAAAGATGTGCAGGTTAGGTTGATTAACCATGTTAAATGACCCTAATGTTGGGGGATTATCAGGGTAAATATGCAGAGTTATGGGAATAGAGCCTGGGAGGGACTGTGGTCGATGCAGACTCAATGGGCCGAATGGCCTCCTTCTGCACTGTAGGGATTCTATGATACATTCTTAGAAGCCACTAGAAGTACTGGGAAGAGAAGCTAAGGCAGATGATTCTCTGGCTATGATTAGACAGGTAAGCATGGAACAAGTTAAGAGTAGTCCCATCCAACTGAACAATGGTGGAGAGGTGCATGAGAAGGATGGTTTGGTCAACCATAAAATAGGCCAGTTGGAAAGGATGAGTTCAGGGATGATTTCTCTTTGCCAGGGTTGCTTGGGAGGTTAATTAAATAAAGTTAGGTGGGAAAGTAAGTTGTGAGGAGGACATAAGGAGGCTACAAAAGGATACAGAAATGTTAAGAAAGTGGGCAAAGATCTGGCAAACGATTATAATGTGGCAAAATGTGAGGTGGTCCATTTTGGTAGGCTGAATAAAAAATAAAATGGTGCCTGTAGAGCTTTGGGGTGTAGAGGGATCTGGATGTCCGACTGCATGAATTGCAAAAGATTAGTATACAGGTGCAGCAAGTAATTGTTAAAGTTAATAGAATGTTATCATTTATTGCAAGGGGAAGTGAGTACGAGTCCAGGGAGGTTATGCTTCAGTCATATAGAACATCAGTGAGCTGGAGAACGGTGTACAGTACTGGTCTCCTTATTTAAGGAAATATGCCAATGTGGTGAAAGCAGTTCTGAGAAGGTTTACCAGATTAGTAACTGGAATGGATGGGTTGTCTTATGAGGAAAGGCTGGAGGGGCCAGGCTTGTACCTGCTGAAGTTTAGAAGAGTAAGAGGTTGATAGGAACATGTAAAATCCTGAAAGGGTTTGACAGAGTGGATGTGGAGAGGCTGTTTCCTCGAGAGAGAGAGAGAGAGAGAGAAACTGCAACAAGGGACACCCGTTTAAAAAAAAAGAGATGAGGAAAACAAATTCTCTGAGGTTTGTGAGACTTTGGAATTCTCTTCCTCAAACGGTAGTTGAGGGTAGAGTCTTTGAATTTCTTTGGACAGAAGTAGATAGCTTATTGATAAGCAAGGGTGTGAAAGGTTATTGGACGTAGGCAGGAATGTGAAGTTGAGGTTGAAATTAGATCAGCCATGATCTTACTGAACGGTGGAGCAGGCCCGAGGGACCGAATGGCCTACTCCTGCTCTAATTCATATGTTTGTAAATAAATGTCTACTGACTTCATCAAGGCCCATGAGATTGGTCTCTTGGAGTATGGGCTCCCTGATTGAGGTAATGGTTGCCTGCCCAATCAGGGAGTCTCATATAGAGGAGCGTCAGGTCTACTGACACTTCGCATTCTGACTCTGTACCTGAGGCGCTCTTAGAAGTGGAGATAAGTTTGTAAATAAAGGGAATCTGGTGAAGTTGACATCGGCCTCTGAGGAGTTATTTCAAAATGCATTGTGCCAGCTTGAGAGAATCACCATAACGTGTCAGCGCTTGCAAGTGCGACTAGAGCAGAAAACTCAGCCTGTGTTTAAATCACAGCCTGCTGTTACAACCCAACTGAAACTTTAGAACGCATAGGGGGATCATTTCAATGTAACGCGCCAGGCAGGATCAGGTGGTAGGTTGGTTTGACACCTACCCAGTTTTCTTTATCATCGACTCCAGCAGTGTGGAAAATTGGACAGGATGTGAAAGCAACATTGCACCCAATCCTGACAGGCCACAGAGCGACAGTTTCAATGGCTTCCTTGTTCATTTCAGATGACTGTGATAAGTGGCATCATCTTGTAACAGGAGATCATGAATGTTTTCCTGAAGATAGCTGATCACACTCTCTGAGTAAAGCCTCTACCTTAAAACCTGCCAGTCAAAATGAAACTATACTAGTGAAGTGGGAATGGAGACTGGGGGACTGTGGTATATTCAGGGCAAACTGCGGGGTTATAGCTTAGTGGCAAAGCATTTGACTGCAGATCAAGAGGTCCTCAGTTCATATCCGAGTGCCCCCTTTAGTGGTTAATTGCCATTTTTGGGGACGGCACAGTTGCATAGCGCCAGGGATCTGGGTACGATTCCCAACTTGGGTCACTGTCTGAGTGGAGTTTGCACGTTCTCCCCGTGTCTGCGTGGGTTTCCTCCAGGTGCTCCGGTTTCCTCCCACTCTCCAAAGACGTGTGATTCAGGTTGATTTTCCATGCTAAATCGCCCTTAGCGTCAGGGGAACTAGCTAGGTTAAATACATGGGGTTATGGGAATAGGGTCTGGGTGGGATTATGGTTGGTGCAGACTTGATGGCCAAATGGCCTTCTTCTGCACTGTGTGATTCTACGATTCTATGAACTGTTGAGGTGTCAAGTTTAGTCAGGAAGTCAACCAATTGAACACTAGGGAAATGTTGACATTGCACTTTTTGTTAAAGCCTATCTTGGCACCCACATTGTTCGTTAACCCTTGGGGAATAGTGGGGACGTGGTGAAAGGATCCCCAAGCATGTCTATCAGCTTGTTGAACCATATTGAGTGCTCCTTCTGTGGTCAACAAGACCTGCTATTGGACTTGAACCCGAGCTTCTGGTCCAGAGGTAGAGGCGCTACCCACTGCGCCACCAGGCCTCTTCGACATTGTGTGATAGCGCAGAACAGATGACAACAAATCCTGATTTTTAATTGTGTTGGATAATGGATAATAATCGGTTTGTTGTTGCGTGTTTTACACTGGTCGTACACTGAGAACATCTACCCTACACCCCCCAACCCTCAAAGCAAATTTCCCACCTCAAAAGATTGCAAATTACAAGAGGCAATGCAGAAGACAGCAAAAGAATACTGAATTCCTTACCTACTACACACAATGCAGGCACTCCTGTACTGCCCTGCGACATCCGGTGCACTCTGAGTGTAAGTTAAGGGTTTATGTGGGTTACGGCCTGGTTTGGTCACTATATCCGCAGTATCTGGGAACTCAACCGCAGGGGTTTTGCTGGTGGGACTACCGGCTGGAGTGCCCTGGATTGGCGAATGGCACGGGGAGGTCAGAGGTGTGATGTTCGTAGAGAAACCTGGCAAAAGAACATCCTGGTCAGATAATTCGCTATTAAGACGACAGCTGTAAGAACTGTAAACAAGCAAAACAGAAGCAAAACCAATGACACCAACCTTGAATGGAACAGGTTGGAGGATTATGCGTTAATTTTTATTAAACTTTGAGCTGATGGCATAGGGCAGTGGTTAACACTGCTGCCTCCCAGCGCCAGGGACCCAGGATTCAATTGCAGCCTCGGGTCACTGTCTCTGTGGAATTTGCACATTCTCCCCGTGTCTGCGTGGGTTTCCTCCGGGTGCTCCGGTTTCCTTCCACACTCCAAAGCTGTGCAGATTAGGTGGATTGGCCATGCTAAATTGCCCCTTAGTGTCAGGGGGACTAGCTAGGGTAAATGCTTGGGGTGACGGTGATAGGGCCTGGTGGGATTGTTGTCGGTGCAGACTTAATGGACCAAATGGCCTCTTTCTGCACTGTAGGGATTCTATTCTACGATTCTATTAAGGGATTCTATCAACATTGTCCACCTGATACATTGCAGGAAAGGATGTCCCGAGACATGGTACATTGGGGAGACCATGCAGACGCTATGACAACAGATCAATGAACACCGCTCCACAATCACCAGGCAAAAGTGCTCTCTCCCTGTTGGGGAACACTTCAGCGGTCACGGGCATTCGGCCTCTGATCTTCGGGTAAGCGCTCTCCAAGGCGGCCTTCATGACAGCGCAGAGTCACTGAGCAGATACTGATAGCCAAGTTCCGCACACATGAGGATGGCCTCAACCAGGATCTTGGGTTCATGTCACACTATCTGTAACCCTCACAACTTGCCTGAGCTTGCAAAATCTCACTAATTGTCCTGGCTGGAGACAATACACATCTCTTTAACCTGTGCTTAACCCTCTCTCCACTCACATTGTCTGTACCTTTAAGACTTGATTACCTGTAAAGACTCACATTCCAACCATTATTTTGTAAATTGAGTTTGTGTCTTTATATGCCCTGTTTGTGAACAGAACTCCCACTCACCTGATGAAGGGGCAGCGCTCCGAAAGCTTGTGGCTTGCGCTACCAAATAAACCTGTTGGACTTTAACCTGATGTTGTGAGACTTCTTACTCTATTAAGGGGAACAGATAGATAGTGTAGACTGGGAGAAATGGCTTTGACTAGTTGGAGAGTCCAGGACTTGAGGTCAATTTAAAAATATATAAGAATATAAAATAGTTGTTTACCTTGCCGCAATTGTCTTTTGGCATTCACGTGGTTATTTTGTGTGACAGCGTAGGAGGCTGAGAATGATCTGCTTTTGGCAATGGTCAGCAAGACTGAGGGGGAGCAGCTGTTGTTCCAAGACTCTGTGTTAAAAGAACTGAAAGTAACAGGGGATAAGTAACTGTTATCAAACACGGTTAAGAGTTACCAGTTCAACCCATTCCCAAAGTTTCAAAATAAAGTCATTTTACACCATGTAACATCACCCCCTACACAATGATCCGCACGCAATTGGACATGCCGGGACAAGCCATCAACTTGAGTGAAAATGCTATACTTCAGAACTAACAATCTGTGTATGTTATTGTCCTAACGGGCGGCATGGCGGCACAGTGGTTAACACTGCTGCCACACAGCGCCAGTGACCCGGGTTCAATTCTGGCCTCGGGTCATTGTCTGTGTGGAATTTGCACATCCTCTCCATGTCTGTGTGGGTTTCCTCCGGGTGCTCCGGTTTCCTCCCACACTCCAAAGATGTGCGGGTTAGGTTGATTGGCCACGCTAAATTGACCCTAGTGTCAGGGGGATTAGCAGAGTAAATGAGGATTATGGGAATAGGGCCTGTGTGGGACTGTGGTTGATGCAGACTTGATGGGCCGAATGGCCTCCACTGTACTGTATAGATTCAATGATTCTATGTGTCAGTGTCCTAGTGTACAGTATAGGCAAGGCAATAAATATACATGATGTCAGCTGATATTTTGACAGCATGTCATTCTATATTATTATAAAATTTAAATTAGAGATCACAAAATCCTGCTTCTTAGCTATAATCTTTCAGTTAATCAAAATCGCGATGGACTAGTTCTTATTGAAAACAGGGTTATAATTAGCAAAGCAGATACATAAACAGGGCATGATTTTCCTTTAGTGATAGCATTGACATAGCTGTATGGTGACACAGTGGTTAGCACTGCTGTCTCAGAGCGCCAGGGACCTGGGTTCGATTCCCAGCTTGGGTGACTATCTGTGTGGAGTCTGCACGTTCTCCCCACGTCTGCGTGGGTTTCCTCCGGGTGCTCCGGAGTGTCCAAAGATGTGCAGGTTAGGTGGATTGGCCATGCTAACTTAACCCTTAGTGTCAGGGTGATCAGCAGGGTAAATGCGTCAGGTTACGGGGTAGGGCCTGGATGGAATTGTTGTCGGTGCAGGCTTGATGGGCCGAATGGCTTCCTGCATTGTAGGGATTCTATGATTATCTGCTCATAAAGCCATTATTTGTGGTTGCATTTTAGGGCAGCATGGTGGCACAGTGGTTAGCACTGCTGCCACACAGTGCCAGGGACCCTGGTTCGATTCCTGGCTTGGGTCACTGTCTGTGTGAAGTTTGCACATTCTCCCCGTGTCTGCGTGGGTTTCCTCTGGGTGATCCGGTTTCCTCCCACATTCCAAAGATGTGTACGTTAGGTGGATTGGCCATGCCAAATTGCCCCTTAGTGTCTCAAGATGTGTAGGTTAGATGGGATTAGCCATCATAAATGTGTGGGATTACAGGGAGAGAGCGAGAGAGAGGGCGTGGCTAAGATACTGTGTCAGAGAGTCGTTCGGCCGAATGACCTCTTTTACTGTAGGGATTCTATGATTGAGGTTGATAAACAACTCCCATACCTGCATTTATTCTGCATCCAAATCCTACAGAACAGTAAAATTATCACAATGTTTCAGTCATGGCTGCCATGCACATACAGGAAGGGGAGATATGAGATGATACAAGTGGGGGAGGAGGACATTGATAGGAGACAAGACGTTGAGATAGCAGAGAGCTGGAGTCGGTTGGATGGCAGGGGTCAGAGGTCGGTTGGATGGCAGGGGTCAGGGTACTGGGGTCGATTGGGGGGGTAGGGATCAGTTGGATGGCAGGAAGCTGGGATCGGTTGGATGGCAGAGGGCTGGGGTCGATTGGGGGGGCAGGGATTGGTTGGACGGCAGGTGGCTGGGTTCAGTTGGATGGCAGCTGGGGGGCTGGCCCAGCAAAAACCTATTGCTGCACAGGGAAACAAGGTAGAAAGACCAACTGATTTTGCAGAGAGAGAGAAAGAGTTGCACAGAGTTGGGTGCAGTGTCTGAAAGATCAAGGTCTGATGCCACAGTGAAAACAAATTCAGTGTTGGGGGAGACCAGGGTCTGTGGAACATTAGGCAACCTTGGATCGTTTTTGACTCACTGCACTGTTGAACATGTGGTTAGACTCAGAACATGCTGTACCCTCACTGACTGCGCTTGTTTCCAGTCACCGATAACAGGCCAGTTTGTCCCTGGAAGTGCTCAGGTTTGCTATTGTTTCAGATCCAAAATCACATTTCCAAAAACCATGCTCGGACCTTCTTTTCCCTCATTTTCACCACCGGCCAGAATCGCCTACCAGTACTTCACCCAAAGACAAGTATTCCTTCAGCATGGCTGCACACTGCTGCTCTTAAAAAAGAGTCGTCAGTTCAGATTAGGCAGAAAATTCATCTGCTTTACAATAATGGATTCTTTGTCAACCTCTGTCCCTTCTCATTTTGATAGATCAGGCTCCTGTGATATATTATCAACATTTAAATGAAAAGATTTGTCAGCGCTGTTATTATGAAGAATTAGCAGCCTAAAATACACGGCCGAACGTACAAACAATACTAGACGGAGCCTTTTGAACATTGAACAAGTGGTCTGAGCTTTCACTCTGTGGGATGGAAATTGAATGGCATGCCACTCAATCCTCTCAGTGCTCAGCCCTAGCCACTGACCCCCACACTAGACAGCATAGACCACCTGCCATGGGTAAATGATGCGGAGGATTGATGAGCCAGTCCAACTTTCCTTCCTACCCCTTGCCAACCAGCAGGTAACCCAAGGGCAGAGGTAGAACATACAAACCAAGAGCAGGAGTAGGCCATTCACCCCTTAAGCCTGTTCCTCCATTCAACTAGAACATAGAATCATAGAGACCCTACAGTGCAGAAGCAAGCCATTTGGCCCATTGAGTCTGCACCAACTCTCCAACTAAGTGTTCCACCCAGACCCAATTCCCGTAACCCCATGTATTTACTCCGCTAATCCCCTACACATCTTAGCCACTAAGGGGAACGGCCAATCAACCTAACTTGCACATCTTTGGACTGTTGGAGGAAACCGGAACACCAGAGGAAACCCATGCAGACATGGGAAGAACTTACAAATGCCACACAGACAGTGACCCAAGGCCAGAATAGAACCCGGGTCACTGGTGCTGTGAGGCAGCAGTGCTAACCACTGTGCCGATCTGATTGTGCCCTCAACTCTGTGTTCTCGCCGATATCCTTCAACTCCCTCATCAGTCAAGAATCTATTCACTTCTGTCTTAAAAACATTCAATGACCCTGCCTCCATCACTCTGTGGGGAAGAGAGTTGCAAAGACTCTTGACCCTGTGAGAGAAAAAAGTCTCCTCAATGCAAGTTTGAAATGAGAGACCCTTCGTTTTTAGTCTCTGTCCCTTAGTTCCGGTGTCTCCTACAGAACATCCTTTCAGCATCCATTCTGTCAAGTCCCCTTAGGATCTTTCAACAAGGTCACCTCTCATTCCCCTAAACACCAAAGGATACAGCCGAGCCTGTCCAACCATTCCTGATAAGATAACCAATCCCTACATCACAGCTATCAGTCTAGTGAACCTTCTCGGAACTGCTTCCACTGCATTTATAAATTTCCTTAAATAAGGAAAGCAAAACTATGCACAGTACTCCAGATATGGTCTCACCAATACCAAGTGCAACCGGATGCATAACATCTTTACTTTTATATGCTATTCCTGCCTTCTGGAAGGTGCTGATATTCAAGCTTGTTCTGCCCCTTTCGCTTCCTCCTTTTCTGGAGCTACAGCATTGCAGCAACTTCCTACCCCACCTTACTGGCAGTAGTGGTCTCACTTTTATTAACTGTGTGAGTGCCCTGAATCTTAAACAGTGCCAGCCCAAGCAAAGCAGTCGGGGCATCATCCGAGGTCTAGCTCTGATACCCCACTCCATCAACAAACTCATCCAGGCCTTTGGATTAGGATTTTGTTTCGATGTGAAACGTTCTACAGAACCCAAAGCCTGATTAATTCCATTTCATTTCCAACCCTTGCATCCATTTCTGTCCGTCCTATCGCCATCCACAGCTTTCCCTTTCCCTATCACCACAGATCTCTGTGCTCCTCTAATCCTGGCTTTCTGCGCTTCCCCAATCGTCAATGCTTTAGCGCTCATGCCTTCAGCTGCTGGGGTCCGCACATCTTAGTATTCCTTCCCTGAGCCTCTTTGCTGCTTTCTCCTCCTTCATCACTTCATAAAACCACCACTTAGGGCTAGCTATTGCTCACTTGTCCTTGCATTGATTTTTTAATTCATTCATAGGATGCAAGCATCACTGGTTAATTTGAATTATTACTGTCACATAAAATCCCATAGTGAAGAAGAAGGCATTTGGCCCATCGAGTCTGCACCAACCACAATCCCACCCTGCCCTATTCCCATAACACCGCACATTTACCCTGTTAATACCCTAACACCAAGGGGCAATTTATCATGGCCAATCAACCTAACCCGCACATCTTTGGAGTGTGGGAGGAAACCGGAGCACCCAGAGGAAACCCACGCTGACAAGGGGAGAATGTGCAGACTCTGCATAGACAGTGACCCAAGCCGGAAATCGTACCCGGGTCCCTGGCGCTGTGAGGCAGCAATGCCACTGTGCCATGTATTAGTGAAAAGTATTGTTTCTTGCGTGCATTCCAGACAAATCATACTGTTCATAGAGAAGCAAAGGAGAGGGTGCAGAATGTAGTGTTACCGTCATAGTTGGGCCAGCATTTATTGCCCATACCTGTGGGCAACTAGAGTCAACCTGTGGCTCTGGAGTCACATGTAGGCCAGACTTCCAGCACCAGCAATTTCACTGGTAATCAAGTCTTTGCTTCATTGAAAAAAAAAACTTCAAAATTAGTGTTTATAGAAGCTGAATTACCCAATGTGATTTTGTTTGTGTTTATATTTATACCACAACATTGGCATTTAACTAAATGTATTGTGTTTCACATCTAACTATAAGTGACGATATTAAAGTTAAAGTTCATTATTAGTCACAAGTAGGCTTACATTCACACTGCAATGAAGTTACTGTGAAAATCCCCTAGTCGTCACACTCTGGCACCTGTTCAGGTACACGGAGGGAGAATTTAGCACAGCCAATGCACCTAACCAGCACGTCTTTCAGACTATGGGAGGAAACCCAAGCCCCCAGAGGAAACCCACGCAGACATGGGGATAATGTGCAGACTCTGCACAGACAGTGACCCAAGCCGGAAATCGTACCCGGGTCCCTGGCGCTGTGAGGCAGCAATGCTCACCACTGTGCCACCGTGTGGCCTGTTTAATAGTCGCTATTCCTCTGTGAGCACAGCACTAAACTACATTTAAATCAGGTCGCAAGCAGATTGCTGCATGAAATCAGTAATTCCTTGGGATCATCCAAATGCAAATTATAGTAAAAATGTAGCTCTGGATTATAGGGGTAGATACTGCCCAAACATTTGTGTAAAGATATTAACCCCACTGCCCACCTCTCTCAATTTTCAATCGACAACATAGAAAGAATTCCAAACAGAGAAAGGGGAATATGCAATCAGATCTGGGTGTCCTTATGCACCAGTCGCTGAAGGTAAGCATGCAGGTGCAGCAAGCAGTGAAAAAGACAAATTATATGTTGGTCTTCATAGGATTTCAGTACAGTGATGTTTGCAGTGATGTCTTGCTGCAATTGTACACGGTCTAGTTGAGACTACACCTGGAATATTGTGTGCAGTTTTGGTCTCCTTATCTCAGGAAGGATGTTCTTCCAATGGCGGGAATGCAGCAAAGGTTACCAGACTGATTCCTGGCATGGTGGGACTGATGTATGTGGAGAGGTTGAATCGATTAGGATTATATTCCCTGGAATTTAGAAGAGTGAGAAACCTATAAAATTCTAACAGGACTAGATGGGGTAGATGCAGGAAGGATGGTTCATTGCGTCTTGGAAGTGCAGCAGAGAGGGAGAGATTCGCGAGAGGAGTGCTGCAGGTAAGCGCTGTTATTTTTTAACTTACTTTTTCGCGGGTTTTTTCTTAAAAAATATCTAAACCCGGAAGTGGTCGCGCAGGGAGGTCTGGGAGAGAGAGATTTTTTTTTTCCCCAATAAATTGGAACAGAGAGGAATCCCGATACTCTACACTTGTAGAGTATCCCACCCTCCCTCCTCCTCTAACCTAAAAAAAAAAAGACCCAGTGAGAGCAGGGCTTTGGAGAAAACAGGAGGAGGAAAGGTAAGTTTAAAATTTTCATTCACTTTTTTTTTCCCTGTGTGTTTAAAGGGGCAATTATGAGTGTGAGGCCAGTATGTTGTTCCCAATGTAGGATGTGGGAGGTCCTGGAGGCTCCTAGCCTCCCGGACGACCATATCTGTGCTGGGTGTGTTGAGCTGCGGTTCCTAAGGGACCATGTTAGGGAACTGGAATTGCAGCTCGAGGACCTTCGCCAGGTTAGGGATAGTGAGGAGGTCATTGACAGGAGCTATCGGCAGGTGGTCACACCGGGACCACGGGAGGAGGGTAACTGGGTAACAGTGAGGAAGGAGAAAGCTCGGTTGATGGTGAGCACCCCGGTGGATGTGCCCCTTAATAATAAGTACTCCTGTCTGAGTACTACTGGGGTGGACAGCCCACCTGGGGGAAGCAGCGGTGGCAGTGTCTCTGGAGCTGAGCCTGGCCCAGTAGTGCAAAAGGGTAAGGAAAGGAGGGTAGTGCTAATTGGGGACTCTACGGTGAGGGGGTCAGATAGGCGTTTTTGCGGACACAGACGGGACTCTCGGATGGTGGTTTGCCTCCCTGGTGCAGGGGTCCGGGATGTCTCTGGTCGAGTCCCAGAAATCCTGAAGGGGGAGGGAGAGGAGCCGAAGGTCGTGATGCATATAGGTACTGCTGACATAGGTAGGAAGAGGGAAGGGGTCATGAAAAGAGAATATAGGGAGTTAGGTAGACAGCTGAGAAAGAGGAATGCAAAGGTAGTAATCTCGGGATTGCTGCCTGTGCCGTGGGAGAGTGAGAACAGGAATCGGTGGAGAATGAATGCGTGGCTGAGGGACTGGAGCAAGGGACAAGGATTTGGGTACTTGGATCATTGGGACCTCTTTAGGGGCAGGTGTGACCTGTTTAAAAAAGACGGGTGGCACTTGAATCCCAGGGGGACCAATATCCTGGCGGGAAGGTTGGCTAAGGCTACTGGAGAGACTTTAAACTAGAAAGGTTGGGGGGAGGGAATCGAAATGAGGGGACTGAGAGCGAGGAGGTTAGCTCGCAAATAGATAAGGAATGTAAACAGGGTAAGAGGGAGGTTAGACGAGTGATGGAGAAGGGAAGTGCTCAGGCTGAAGGTCTGAGATGTGTCTATTTTAATGCCAGGAGTGTAGTGAATAAAGTGGATGAGCTTAGAGCGTGGATTGCTGCTTCGAATTGTGATGTGGTGGCCATTACGGAGACTTGGATGTCTCAGGGACAGGACTGGGTGCTTCAGGTGCCGGGTTTTAGATGTTTCAGGAAGGACAGGGAGGGAGGCAGGAGAGGGGGGGGAGTGGCACTGTTGATCAGGGATAGTGTCACGGCTGTAGAGAAGGTGGACGCCGTGGAGGGATTGACTACGGAGTCTCTGTGGGTGGAGGTTAGGAACAGGAAGGGGTCGGTAACGTTGCTGGTTGTTTTCTATAGGCCGCCCAATAGTAACAGAGATGTTGAGGAGCAGATGGGGAAACAGATCCTGGAGAGATGTAGGAATAACAGAGTTGTCGTGATGGGAGATTTTAATTTCCCAAACATAGATTGGAATATCCCTAGGGCTAGGGGTTTGGATGGAGAGGAGTTTGTTTGGTGTGTCCAGGAGAGTTTCCTGACACAGTATGTGGATAAGCCTACTAGAGGAGAGGCTGTACTTGATCTGGTGCTGGCTAATGAACCTGGACAGGTGGAGGATCTCTCGGTGGGTGAGCATCTTGGGGATAGCGATCATAATTCTATCTCCTTCACGATAGCATTGGAAAGAGATAGGATCAGGCAGGCTAGGAAAGTGTTTCTCTGGAGTAAAGGGAAATACAGTGTCATCAGGGAGGAAATTAGACGGGTAAATTGGAAGGAGGCATTCTTGGGGAAAAGTACCGAAGGAAATGGAGGATTTTCAAGGAATGTTTGTCTGGAGCTCTGCATGACAACGTTCCGATGAGACAGGGGGGTGTTGGTAGGGTACGGGAACCGTGGTGCACGAAGGTTGTGATGAACCTGGTGAATAAGAAAAGAGAGGCGTACAGAAGGTTCAGAGAGCTAGGAGGTGTTAAGGATTTAGAGGAGTATACGGGATGTAGGAAGGAGCTTAAGAAGGAAATTAGGAGAGCGAGAAGGGGTCATGAGAAGGCCTTGGCGGGTAAGATTAAGGAGAATCCCAAGGCTTTCTACAAATATGTCAAGAGTAAAAGGATGAGATGTGAAGGCATAGGACCCTTAAAAGGTGAAGGGGGAAAAGTTTGTGCGGAACCGTTAGAAATGGCGGAGCTGCTTAATGAATACTTTACCTCGGTATTCACGGTGGAAAGGGATCTGGGTGGTTGTACTGCTGGTTTGCGGTGGACAGAAAGGATCGAGCATGTGGACATAAAGAAAGAGGATGTGTTGGAACTATTGAATGGCATCAAGGTTGGTAAGTCGCCAGGACCGGATGGGATGTACCCCAGGTTACTGTGGGAGGCGAGGGAGGAGATTGCGGAGCCTTTGGCGATGATCTTTGCATCGTCGATGGAGACGGGAGAGGTTCCGGAGGATTGGAGGATTGCAGATGTGGTCCCTATATTCAAGAAAGGGAACAGGGACAGCCCGGGAAATTACCGACCGGTGAGTCTAACCTCAGTGGTTGGTAAGTTGATGGAGAGGATCCTGAGAGACAGGATTTATGATCATCTAGAGAAGTTTAGTATGATCAAAAGTAGTCAGCACGGCTTTGTCAAGGGCAGGTCGTGCCTTACGAGCCTGGTTGAGTTCTTTGAAAATGTGACCAAACACATTGACGAAGGAAGAGCGGTGGATGTGGTCTATATGGACTTCAGCAAGGCGTTCGATAAGGTCCCCCATGCAAGACTTCTTGAGAAAGTGAGAGGGCATGGGATCCAAGGGGCTGTTGCCTTGTGGATCCAGAACTGGCTTGCCTGCAGAAGGCAGAGAGTGGCTGTGGAGGGGTCTTTCTCTGCATGGAGGTCAGTGACCAGTGGAGTGCCCCAGGGATCTGTTCTGGGACCCTTGCTGTTTGTCATTTTCATAAATGACCTGGATGAGGAAGTGGAGGGATGGGTTGCTAAGTTTGCTGACGACACCAAGGTAGGTGGTGTTGTGGATAGTTTGGAGGGATGTCAGAAGTTGCAGCGAGACATAGATAGAATGCAAGACTGGGCGGAGAAGTGGCAGATGGACTTCAACCCGGATAAGTGTGTGGTGATCCATTTTGGCAGATCCAATGGGATGAAGCAGCAGTATAATATGAAGGGTACCATTCTTAGCAGTGTAGAGGATCAGAAGGACCTTGGGGTCCGGGTCCATAGGACTCTTAAATCGGCCTCGCAGGTGGAGGATGCGGTCAAGAAGGCGTACGGCGTACTGGCCTTCATTAATCGAGGGATTGAGTTTAGGAGTCGGGAGATAATGCTGCAGCTTTATAGGACCCTGGTTAGACCCCACTTGGAGTACTGCGCGCAGTTCTGGTCACCTCATTACAGGAAAGATGTTGAAGCCATTGAAAGGGTGCAGAGGAGATTTACAAGGATGTTGCCTGGATTGGGGGGCATGCCTTATGAGGATAGGTTGAGGGAGCTTGGTCTCTTCTCCCTGGAGAGACGAAGGATGAGAGGTGACCTGATAGAGGTTTACAAGATGTTGAGAGGTCTGGATAGGGTAGACTCTCAGAGGCTATTTCCAAGGGCTGAAATGGTTGCTACGAGAGGACACAGGTTTAAGGTGCTGGGGGGTAGGTACAGAGGAGATGTCAGGGGTAAGTTTTTCACTCAGAGGGTGGTGGGTGAGTGGAATCGGCTGACGTCGGTGGTGGTGGAGGCAAACTCGTTGGGGTCTTTTAAGAGACTTCTGGATGAGTACATGGGATTTAATGGGATTGAGGGCTATAGATAGGCCTAGAGGTGGGGATGTGATCGGCGCAACTTGTGGGCCGAAGGGCCTGTTTGTGCTGTGGCTTTCTATGTTCTATGTTCTATGTTCTATGGTCCTGATGGTGGGGAGTGCAGAACCAGGGGTCACAGTCTAAGGATATAGCGTAAACCTTTTAGGACTGAGATAAGGAGAAATTTCTTCACCCAGAGAATGGTGAGCCTGTGGAATTCTCTACCACAGAAAGTGGTTGAGGTCAAAATGTTGTACGTTTTAAACATGGAGTTAGATATAGCTCTTGAGGCTAAAGGGATCAAAGGGTAGTGAGGAGAGGAAAAGTGGGAACAGGTTACTGAGTTGGATGATAACCCATGGTCATAGTGTATGGTGGAGCAGGCTCAAAGGGCCAAATGGCCTACTCGTGCTCCTATTTTCAATGGTTCTATGTTTCTGGGGCACAGTCGGACAAAAATTGACCTCAAGTCAAAGAGGAAGGCATTGGAAAGGGTAATTCCACACTTGGTCAAAGGTGGGAGGGGGTGATCTTAAAGGAGGAGAGGGAGATGGTGTGGTTACAGGATACATATTGCCAGCTGGAAGACGCCAGCGAGTCAGCGGGGAACTAGGATTAGATTTGGATTGTAAAAACAGAATATGCAGGAAAATCTCAGCAGGTCTGATAGCATCGAAAGAGAGAGAATGGAGCCAATGTTTCGGGTCTGGATGACCCTTTGTCAGAGCTCAGTGTTAATCTGAATTTTAGATTGCTTGCTTTAAGAATTAGCACAGACATGATGGACTGAAGATTCTTCTGTTTAGTGAACTTGCATAGTTCCAAGCAGCCGCTGCCTTCCTAGTTACCTATAGTATACTGGTTGTACATTTATTATATCCAAATATTTGAGTATTGCTGAAAAAAAACACGTGTTGTCGAAGCTTTTTGTCTTGCATTCATCAGGACAATTCACAAGAATACCAAATGTGACGGGAACAACAACTTATACTGCATGACAAGAAAGTGCTGATTGGTTGGCAAGTGAATTCCGATTGGTGGAAGTGTTGCCATGGAGAATGCCTTCACCAATCAGAGTCCAAGTCAAAAACCCTCCCTGTTGTGGCACGTTTGCCAGTGGCGGGATCTTCTGGTCCCTCCGCTGTCAATGGGAATTCCCACTGACTGCATCCCAGGCCACCTGGAAACTCCCAGAGGGGGTGCGCCAACGACTGGACCAGAAGATACCGGGAAAAGCCAGAGAATTCCAGCCCATGTATCTTTTCTGAGCAATACACACTGCTGCACTACCAAATGACTATCCAGATAACCAATAATCACAACTATTCTGAACCAATTTGATAGTTTAACACTCAGTGGCATGGCTAACATCTTGAATAGAGTTAAGATATACAAAGCATTCAGCCAAATAACCACAGTGCAATAAAATATAAATAAGTAAAGTCCATAATGGGTTGAGAATGAGCAACTTTGACTTAAATTTTGCCAATCTCTCTATGTAATGCAGTCTCTAATGTAGGATCAAAATTGAAGCATTTTCTTGGGTTGTCATAAGGTAGAAACTGGCCTGAGCGCACATTAATCCAGCTCGATTCGACAGAATTATTTATTACAGCAAGAGCTTGAAGATGGTCTATTTTTTCACTGAAATTCAGATATTCTCTTCCAGGAATAGTGCTGCCGTAATACAGATATGGAAGAATCAAGCGGCTTATAGGAGTCTAATGGGGCAGCTGGATCACTCTGACTGTACAGAAACAGCAACGGTTTGCTTTATTCTAATTAATCCAATCATTTTTAATAAAATGCCAAAATTGTGGGATTTCAGTTCACTCATACATTACAAAAGAAGGCGAAATAAAAGGGCTAAATTAGTTTATCGGAAAATGCAAGGACGATATTTAGGTAGTAGCTGAAATTTGTTATTTTAATTGGTGTCCCAATCTTTTTCAATGTTAAGGACCTGCAGAGTCGTTTCCCTAATTCTCCTGCATTCAGTTCAACTACTGATTGGTGCCTTGATACAGAATGCATTAACCGCTCATAAAAATGATTCACGCCACCCTCAACACAGCTGATGTATGTATCAGATCACACTGTCCAATTGAATTAAACTGTTTTGGTCAAAGGAGCCAGAGAAGTGATATTCAAAAGCCAGGAATCCATTTCCCAGAAACAATCTGCATGATTAATTTTTAATCCCTCACATTTCAAACACCAATTGCAGTAATGCAAAATAAAAGAAAAAAAAAACTTGCATTCATAGAACACTTTTTGCAGCCCTGGAAAGCGCTTTGCAACCAATTCGACACTTTTGAAATGTAATCGTTGTTGTAATGTAAATGCAGCAGTCAATTTGCGCACAGCAAGATCACACAAATAGCAATGTGAGAATGGCCAGATAATCGGTTTTTAGTTTTGTTGGCTTAACAGCAGCAGATATATCCTGCAGGTCTCTGTACATGATGTGGAGATGCCGGCGTTGGACTGGGGTAAGCACTTCTCACAGTCTCTGAACAGCCAGAGGATCTTTCTTTATCAAGCTGAGGGGACGGACAGGTTAGATACCGCATCCAAAGGAGTACCTTTGATGGTGCATCAGGGATGGGAAGGCGATGGCCAGTGCTATTACCACTAGACTATTAATCCAGAAACTCAGCTAATGTTCTGGGGACCCTGGTTCAAATCCCGCCATGGCAGATGGTGGAATTTGAATTCAATAAAAAATATCTGGAATTAAGAATCTACTGATGACCATGAAACCATTTTCGATTGTCGGAAAAACCCATCTGGTTCACTAATGTTCTTTAGGGAAGGAAATCTGCCATCCTTACCTGGTCTGGCCTACACGTGACTCCAGGCCCACATTGATTGGTTCTCAACTGCCCTCCAAGGGCAACTAGGGATGGGCAATAAATGCTGGCCAACCAGCGATGCCATGTCCCACAAATGAATGAAAAAAAACTCCCTCAAGTACTGAGGTGAAGTGTGAACATGGCTTCATGCTGAACCCTATGGCGTGGCATCTGTACTCTTTTGGCTAAGATCTAGCGTTGGATCAAGCTCAGGATGGGGTGCAATGCCTTATCTTGTCAGCTTGGATCTTGTTTGTCTCCCATGTGGAGATAATGAATTGGATTCAATTGGATTTTGAATTTGGTTTTTGGAGCCAGCAAGGAATGGATTTGGGTTTGCCCGGTCCACTCTGAGCATTGGCTTTGTAACTTTCAGGATGGAGTAAATAATGTTTTAAAAATCTGTACCCAAAGACATTTGTCTAGCAGCCATGAATACTACCACTGATAAAAGCTGAATCTGCACAAAAATCTCTGGTGCGTCTGATCTCTGATTTCCAAATTCTTTGCACTTTTTTTAAACAAGAAAGCTTAACTTAACCTCGTGTATCTGATGACACTGGCCTGGACGTTGTGGCCAGCAGTGATAGGACTGCACTCACTGTTGACCTTATAAAAAACTGCCCATAGATTGAGAGTTCTCTAGAGCATTAAATAGCTCTTTTCCAATACCACTTTTAATTTGAAATAATCTCAAGGAGATCTGTATTCAGTAACAGAGTAGGCAGCAAGCAGGCTGATCAACCAATCAGACTAAAGATTTCTCACAGACAGTAAAGCAGGAAGCAAGAAGCAGGGAATACAATTTACATTTAAATCATTGCGCAAGAAACAAAATAAAGATTGGGATACGCACATGGGACTAAAGGAGCAGATAAATTGCAAGACAATCTTCAAAAAATATATTAAATTTTAAAAGATCAACAGTTTTTAAACCTTCTTCTAAGGGAATGACACTTATAAAAGAATATTTCTCAAGACCAGAGAGATTGTTCAAGGGTAGTTACGATGTGGTAGTCTATTCAAAACTCAGACTTTCCTGATTGAACAAGGTTTAATATTTGCATTGATTTTTACACCAATAATGTGTATAAACTTCATGTCAAGTCAGTAATTCTGTGTCAATCCGAGGCCACCACACCAAGACCCTGTGGAGGAACAGGGTTGCACTGACAGCAACTTGCCAATTTCTACATTTATCCACACACACGTGGATGCCAGAAATTGCTGTTGGTCTTGTCTGCGAATGGCAGTGCGCGCTGACAGCTTCCCCATCATTACCAGCACAAATTGTGGGCTTTTAATTATATACATTAGCTGCAACAATTTTTGTGCATTCATTCTAGTTGTTTCAAGCCTAATAGAGTAAGAGGAAAGTGGAAATTTTGAGGCATTTGTCTCTGGAGCTAAGCACCGACTGAGCAATGAAAAATATAAATATTCAAATCTCACGATGACAAATGGTGAAACTAGATTTCACAGATGTGTTAACTTTGGGGCTAGGGGGTAGGAATTGCCTGAAGTGTAAAAAGCCAACTGGTTCACACATATCTTTCAGGGAAGCTGATTTCTTATTCCTGTCGCTCCAGTTTACACGTGATTCCAATCCCATACTATGTGGCTGATTCTTCATGCTCTTGGGGCAACTAGCGACGAGCAATGAATACCGCCTTGCCACTGTTGTCTGCATGCTAGGTTCGACATCAAACAAGGAAAGGAAATTCTCCAGTTGCTAACTTCAGTTTGTTGTTTACTAGACTTGCACATGTCTTGGGCACTGATCATAGAATCCCTAACACTGCAGAAGGAAGCCATTCGGCCCATCAACCCTGCACTGTCCACAATCCCACCCAGACCCTATTCCCGGAACCCCACATATTTACCCTGCTAATCCCCCTGACACCAGGGTCAATTTGGCACGGCCAATCAACTTAACCCACACATCTTTGGACTGTGGGAGGAAACCCACGCAGACACGGGGAGAACATGCAAACTCCACATAGACAGTGACCAGAGGCCGGAATCAAACCCGGGTCCCTGGCGCGATGAGGCAGCAGTGCTAACCACTGTGCCACCCTGTCAACGTATATCTTGGGCACTGATGCGTAGAGTGCTTCTGGGATTTGGCTTCTTGACTGATTCAGCGTCAAAAAGACGCATCACCCATCTTACTGTTCTCAACAAACTGTGTGCGACCGCAGCCTGCATCTCTAAATGCCAAGGTGCTTCACAGGAGTGGTGCCAATCTAATTTGTTGCTGAGACACTTTAGGATAATATTAGCCCAGATGACCAAAAGTTTGGTCAATGAGAGAGGTTTGAAGTAGCCCCTTGAGGTAAAGAGGAGGAATGACTTAGGAGGAGCGTTCCAGAATTTAGGACCTAAACAGAGGGAGGCATGATTATCAATGGTAGGGTGATGGAAACTGGGGATTCACAGGAAGCCAGAATTTAATGAATGCAGAGATCTCAGAGTTGATGGGTTGCAGGAGACTACGGTTACTGATTACGAACACTCCTCGTTAATGTTGCAATCCTGTCACATTGAAGTGTGGGCAGCTGTTACCAATTGGGGAAAGGTTAGGGCATTATTCTGAAGTATATACAAGAACCGCGTTTTACCCATGTCAAAAGGGGGAAAGGTGAGGCAGTGCCTGTGTTCCATGGGTTATGTGAATAAACCTGTGATGAGGAAAGACTGCCTCCAGATTCCCCTTTTACACAGTGACTGAGCAGTGATTCATACCACTTGTAGCACCCATCAGGATGTCACTGTGGCACAGTGGTTAGCACTGCACCCTCACAATGCCAGGGACCTGGGTTCAATTCCCGCCTTGGGTGACTGTGTGGAGTTTGCACATTCTCCCTGTGTCCGCGTGGGTTTCTTCCAGGTGCTCCAGTTTCCTCCCACAGTTCAAAGATGTGCAGGTTAGGTGGATTGGCCATACTAAATTGCCCTTTGGTGTTCCAAGATGTGTAGGGTTAGGGGAATTAGTCATGGTAAATGCATGGGACTATGGGAATAGGGCAGAACCTGGGTGGGATGCTCTTTCGGAGAGTTGGTGCAAACCTGATGGGCCGAATGGCCTCTCTCGGTACTGTCGGGACTCTATCCTTCCAATTCCCCATCACCAGTATTCTCAAAATGTACAATGCAATCCATATTTATGGGTTAAAATATACTCCCAAACTCAAAGCATTACTTAGTGAAAATGTAGCAAACTTCTTTGAAAACACTGCCTTCGTGAAAGGTTGCTTTTGGCAAACCTTTCTGCATTTCTTTAGAAATAGGGTAAAATATGGCTGAGCACATAGCAAATCACTTTCTCTGTGGCACTGCGTCAAAAATGATATATATGCCTCAGGGCTAAGCAAACAGAACACACCCGAGTCCTGAAATTTTAGCTCGAATGGTGCGTCAAGTAGACACAAGGTGACATTAAATGTGCAACCATTTAAAAGTATTACACGGTTCACATGAGAAATTGGCCATTTGCATTGCGAAGTGGACCAGAAATCCCATATTTGTAACGTTCCTCACTCAGCTCCCTTACCATCGATACAGCCAGCTGGAGTCCATCACAGTCTTACCCACAGCGCTACATTGTGAGGATACGCCAGGCCATGCAAGGACAGCCTGTCAACACGTTCACAATGCTGGGCTGCAGAGAAGCAGGAGGAGGCCATTCAGCCCTTTGAGCCCCTGCTTGCCTCTTCCATAAGCACATGACTGATCTAGTAGTGATCTCATCCCCGCTTTAAATAAGGGGTAACTCTTCCAAAGTATTCCAAAAGGGAGGACGAGTGGTTTGCTTGCAAGTCTCACAATTTGCAGAACCTTCGACTTTTTTGGAATTCCCATGGCAAGCAGAAGATTCGAGTCACGAGCACCAACAATAACGACTGCTGAAAATCATGGGGCTCGTCTATAAATTGCAAATGGCACCGACAATGTAATTATTCCATGGGCCCTGGTCTGGTGGAACAGAGCAGCAATGCATGAAATGGGCAGCACACTGACACAGTGCCTCACAGCTCCAGGGACCTGGGTTCAATTCTGGTCTTGGGTCACTGTCTGTGTGGGTTTCGTACATTCTCCCCGTGTCTGAGTGGGTTTCCTCCGGGTGTTCCGGTTTCCTCCCACACTCCAAAAATGTGCAGGGGGTTAGGTTGATTGGCCATGGTAAATTGCCACTTATTGTCAGGGGGGCTAGCAGGGTGAATATGTGGGGTTACAGGGATAGGGCCTGGGTGGGATTGTTGTCGGTGCAGGCTTGATGGGCCGAGTGGCCTTCTTCTATGATTAAAAGTAACATACAAACCAGTGATCAGGAGTAATGAAGAAAGGACAGTATTGCTCTGACAGAGATTTGGCAAAGGGTCATCTGGGCTCGAAATGTGAGCTCTTTTCTCTCCTTACAGATGCTGTAAGAAGTCTCACAACACCAGACTTCTCCCCCAGTCCAACGCCGACATCTCCACATCATGACTTACAGATGCTGCCAGACCGGCTGAGATTTTCCAGCATTTTCTCTTTTGGTTTCAGATTCCAGCATCTGCAGTAATTTGCTTTTATAGAGTATTGCTCCAACTGCCCTTCTACAAACCTATCTGAATGAAGACCCCAACATTTCACCCACAGTGGTCGCATGTGGAGTCATCCATTCCAGAGATTTGAGTACAAAGCTGAAGCTGGCAATGGAGTGTGGTGCTGAGGACGTGCTGTATCATTATAGATGCTGTCCTTAGAGCGACACATTAAGCTGAAGCTCCAGTTCTGAGCTGCTTGATCGGTTCGAAGTCTATCCCATTGGTCACAGTCATAGTTCCACACAAGACGCTGGAACGTTCCCTCACCGTGAAGGTGGGATTTGGGGTCCACACGGATTGGCGCGTTGGTTACTCCGCTGATACTGTCATGGACTGCTGCATCTGCGACAGATAGGTTGGTGAGGGCGAGGGAGGTTTCTCACGCTTATTGGTTCCCTCATCATCTGCGGATTAGCAGGGTAAATATGTGGGGTTACGGGAATAGGGCCTGGGTGGGATTGTGGTTGGTGCAGACTCGATGGGCCGAATGACCTCCTTCTGCACTGCAGGGATTCTATGATCTGGCAGACCCAGTCCAGCAGCTATGTCCTTTCGGATTTAACCAGCATGGTCAGTCACGGTGATATGAAGCCATTTTTGTGATAGAGTTACACACAGTCCCCTTGCCACCATCAGTGCTTCTTCCAACAGGGAGGAGTATCGATTCAACAGCTGGAGGGGGGCGGGGGTGGATGGGGTGAGAGTGAAGTGGGTAGGGAGGGGGAGGAGGGTTGGTAATTATCCGGTTAGTTTCCATGTCTATTTCAATTTTATTACCGGTCATCAGAACAGGTAAGTGACCTGATTAAAAACAGAAAATGCTGGAAAATCTCAGCGGGTCTGACGAAGGGTCATTCAGATTCAAAAAGTCGGCTCTATTCTCTCTCCATAGATGCTGTCAGACCTGCTGAGATTTTCCAGCATTTTCTGTTTTTGTTTCAGATCCCAGCATCCGCAGTAATTTGCTTTTACCCAAGTCACCTGAGTAACTCTCGACTGTATTTTCAGCATGTTTTGCTTTTATTTCAGATTTCCAGTATTTTGCTTTTCTTTCAGGAGTGAAGGTGTTAGAATTTTCGAACGCTCTTGTGAAAAATGGTCACAGATGCCAACTCTCGATATGTGATCAATAAATGCATTTTAACCAGGACTATTCATTGGTGTAGGGCAAGGGCAGGGTTTTATGGGCTTAGATCACAGATCAGCTAGAATCTCACTGTATGGTCAAAAAGTGAGGGGCTGATCGGCCTCCTCTGGTTCCTCAGGAGGTTGAGCACCCAAACTGATTAAACTTACTTCTGAAAATCCTTTGTCAAGTCACCTTTGCGGCACTGTGACTTAAGGTCATAGAAAATCATAGAATCATAGAAACCCTACAGTGCAGAAGGAGGCCATTTGGCCCATCGAGTCTGCACCGACCACAATCCCACCCAGGCCCTACCCCCACATATTTACCCGCTAATCCCTCTAACCTACGCATCTTAGGATTCTAAGGGGCAATTTTTAACCTGGCCAATCAACCTAACCCGCACATCTTTGGACTGTGGGAGGAAACCGGAGCACCCGGAGGAAACCCACGCAGACACGAGGAGAATGTGCAAACTCCACACAGACAGTGACCCGAGCCAGGAATCGAACCCGGGACCCTGGAGCTGTGAAGCAGCAGTGCTAACCACTGCGCTACCGTGCCGCCCTAAAGTAGGGCGGCTAAACCTGAAGAAAACTTGAATTTGGGCTTCACGCTCAGGGCCACTGTAGGGATTCTATGACCCCCTTAAGGACCTGCTCGGTGTATGAAGGCTCGGTATACGAGCTCCAGCTGCTAAGGTAATCCCCAGAGAGCTCGTATTCAACGGGTCCTACAGAGAGGCCAATCAGTGTCAACAGAATATGGGCCCTTCATGAAGGCAATTGCAGACATAACTTACTGTAAAAATAAACAATGATATCTACTGATTGGGTAATTAGAAATGCACAGCAGGCAAAGCTGGAATTAGAGCATGTGGTGGGGAGGGGGTGTGCAGGGTATGGTGCGTGGGGTGGGGGAGATGGGGGTGTGCAGGGTATGGTGCGTGGGGTGGGGGAGATGGGGGTGTGCAGGGAATGGTGCGTGGCGGGGGGCGGGTTCAGTGAATAGGTTTGGTTGTCTGACTGTGACTGTGTTACATGCTTCCAATGGCTGGATGACAAGGATGAAGGAGCTCATGAGCAGATCGAAAAGATGCCACTGAAGCAGGAGTAAGAAGATGATGATACTCCACACTGGGCAGCGCAGTGGTCAGCACACTGCTGCCACACAGTGCCAGGGACTTGGATTCAATTCTGGCCTTGGGTGACTGTGCGGAGTCTGCACCTTCTCCCGGTGTCTGACAAAGGGTCATCTGGACTCGAAACGTCAGCTCTTTTCTCTCCTTACAGATGCTGCCAGACCTGCTGACATTTTCCAGCCTTTTCTCTTTTGGTTTCAGATTCCAGCATCCGCAGTAAATTGGCTTTTCTCCCCGTGTCAGCGTGGGTTTCCTCCGGGTGCTCCGGTTTCCTCCCACAGGCCAAAGATGTGCGGGTTAGGTGGATTGGCCATAGTAACAGCACATGGTTACGGGCAGGGGAGTAGGTACTGGGTAAGATGCTCCTTTGGAGATTCAATGTAGACTCAATGAGCAGAATGGCCGCCTTCTGCAGTGCCGGTACTCTACAGCTCTTCACAAGATTGAATATTTTAGGCATTTTATTGCACATTTCTCTGTTAATGATGAAGTGGCTGGGGGAGGGGGGGAGTTGGTGACAGTGGATACCTCTGGTTATCTGACTCCGGCTCCATGATGGGAAGGCCTGGTGAATGATGGAGGCTTTGTGGTTGGGGGAGCAGTAGCGGGGGGAATGAGCATTGTGTGCAGGAAGTTTGTTGGTGCCCAGGACCCGTGAATATTTAATGCCGGCCCTGTTTCCTCATGACATGCACAAGGAAGAATGTGGTCTCTCAAGGACACTCTAGATATAACCAAATATTTAACTATTTTGTCTGCAACATTTTCATTCTTGGTGAAAACTTCAGTGACAGAGTAATGAACAGAGCTGAATCCATGCCTCCTTCGCTTTGCTCATGGACGCCCTTCCATTTTGCGTACACAAATAATTTCCGGAGCACCGCATCGAGAACATTTGTAGGGAAACTCAAAGTCAACACCTGTCTCCGTTAAAACCCATTGGCTCCACTGGTCAGAGGCGCAGATGGTTGCATGCACATTGTGATAAGCCCCAGGACTTGCATGTGGAATCACTGATTGACCCCTCTGTAGGACCCGTTGAATACGAGCTCTCTGGGGATTACCCTAGCAGGTGGAGCTCGTATACCGAGCCTTCATACACCGAGCAGGCCCTTAAGTGGGTCATAGAATCCCTACAGTGCAGAAGGAGGCCATTCAGCCCATCGAGTCCATACTGACCACAATCTCACCCAGACCCTATTTCCCTAACCCCACATATTTACCCTGCTAATCCCCTGACACTAGGCTCAATTTAGCATGGCCAATCAAACTAACCTGCACATCTGTGGGAGGAAACCGGAGCACCCAGGGGAAACCCACGCAGACAACGGGAGAATATGCAAACTCCACTGTCATTATTCCATTGCCCCGGTTGGGACCTGTTTGTGTTCACCACAGGCCTGTGGTTTTTGCTTCGGTTTATGTTGTGAAATAAAAGTACAGTTCCTTTATATATATCAAAATTTACCAAGCTATGCGTACCTGCCCGATGGGGCTTCTTGAGAGGGCTTGATGCTCGCACTGCGGTCCCTCCTAACAGGCCCAGGCTCCATGGTGGGCAGGCCAGTGGCAGAGGTTGTCGTTGTCCATGTGGATGAAATCCGTCTCAATAATCCCGGAGGCAGACTTCTCCTCAGTCGCTGCAGGAAACAAAAGGATGCAACAACCAGCTGAAATCATCAATAAGCCTGATTTTTAAAAAAACAGGTGTGCGTGTGTGTGTGGACAATATCATCTTAAAGTTAATTCAGCTCAATCCTAAAGGCAGAAGTGGGAAAGTACAATATCTCAAATGCAATTGCAGTTCCTTGATTCTATCAAAAAAAATCTCTTCAATAAATATTTCTCCATCTTTTTGGAGTAAAATATCAATTATAAATTAAACAACAGATTTTTTCATCACATCTTAAAGCATAATAAACAAAGAAAAATGCTGCAATTTTGTAAATAGAATAAACAGTTGATTAAATCAAATTATATAGAATGGTTGCTCAGTTTATCCAAGACTGTGATAAAGGGATATTTATGCATTTTATTCATTAAACCTTCTTACAAATCCATCTTTCTGATGGTTTAACAGTCACCTAACTAGTCAAGGGCAATTATTGTTTTAAACAGTATTTTCCTCAGACACAATGGATCTGCTCACACACAATGAAGAATTCAAGACTGCATTGTTTGAATCATCTCAAAAGGGAAAGTTAATGAACCACAAGGTCTTTGTCGTATCTGCTGTCTTTTCCCTGTTCAATTCGATAAAATCGTTCACCTAGAAATTACGCCAACTGTTGAAGAATTCCGATCACACTTGTATGTGCAACCGCTTATAGGTCTACGATAGCTACATCAATGCAGCTATCGTAGACCTACATAGAGTTTAAAATCACTAATGTCTCCAGTATCCTTTTGCCTGCCCCCTCACAAAGTTCTATTCCAATGTGCGGAGGATGTCAGGCTAATTGCACTGGAAACCAAGCCTTGGGCCTCATCTACATAAAACCAGTGAGCTGTGTCGGGATGCCTGACTAGCTTATTCACTAAACTTCCTCTTACAAATCCACAGATCCATCTGTCTGATGGTTTGATAACCACCTATCGAGCCAACAATGGTCACAGGAGGAGAGAGGTTTCGACACCAAGCTGGTCTACAGGTATATTTTGGGAGAGGGGCTATGCTTTGCCAAAGGAGAAGGTCATGACCAGCCAGGCAAGGCCTGTACAGCTGAGGTAGCCTGAAGAAATACTCCTCTGCCTCTTGGCTCCACATAAATGATAAGCAGGTAAAGTGTTTGCCACCTCCAGCAGTTCATTTAAGGCTCATTGGCTAGTTGCCATTGACGCAGCAAAACGGTAACTATGCACAGTCCATGAATGACCATTGGCTTCTCCCTCCATTAGAGTGAGAGAAATGGGTTTGATAGCTTGACAGGCATCACTTCACATCAAGCGTGAGGCAATGGGAAAAAAAGCAGACTTCCATGTGGTACCACAACTGGTACAAGAATTGAACCCATGCTGTTGACATCATACTGCATCACACTCCAGCCATCTAACCAACTGCGCTAACCAACCCCACAAACGGTTCATGCAAGACTTGCCTGCCACTCACCCAAGCCCCACACTAACTTCTTCACTGGGACATCCTTCCGCCCTTAGAATTTGCACCAAGTGGGTTCTCAGTTTCAGTGACATCAACCCATAACTAAACTTGCTCAGTCCCCCTCAGCAGTCACTTCACCGCAGTCCTGTCTACCCTCCGACTGAACAGAAATTCTACACTCACCGTGACATACCAGGGGCCTCAGAGGGATTTTGTTCATTGCCTAAGGGGAGCACCTGTCGTGTTCACTACTCTTACATTCCCAACATGTGAACCTGCTCAGAAGCTAGCGAGGTCCATGGAAAGAAAATTCACTTGCTGGAGTCCAGTGGAACAGGAGCCCCTTCAGACCCCACAAGGAAAGACTAAGGGTGCGACCTTACCGGCCATTCACGCTCCCGCTGCAGCGAGATCAGAGAATTTGGCACCCAGCCAAATCTCCGTTCATGGCAGTGGGATGGGAAAATCCCGTGAATGGTGGTAAGATTTTGGCCTAGGCTTCTGTTATCCTGGTTATAATGTAACCAATGGCAACATGCTGTCAGGGTCAGCTGACCTGTAGACAATGTAACCAATGGCAAAATGATGTGGTTGTTAGCTGACCCGGTATAAATTAGAAGCAGATGGGAATTGTGGGGAGCTTATGCGACCAAGTGTTAGAGCAATTAAGTTTCTTTACTAAACCTTTTTCTTTGATTTACTTTCTGAAGTTAGTTCTTTTATTGCTTGCAACTGAAGTATGGACAATCCCCAATTCTGTTAACCCCCAGCGCCCATTATCCACAGCTGGGAAGTCCTGAAACAGTCCCTCTAATTTGGCACCATCCGCTCCCACTATCCAGCTACCACCGTCCGTCGGGAACACATTGATGGGCAGGTCTGGAAAATTCTGACTCTTTAGCCACATATGTTCCTCTCTTAAGGACTGCCATTGGCTGCCGCCGGAAGATATGAGAAATCCTGACTTTCCACAGCAAAGGCTGCTGTGCACGGGTGAACGAGGGATTTGTTCGATCATAGGAAAAGATACACAAACATCAAACAACAAAAAAAAGTGAAGATTGCTGCCAGCCAACACATGATCAATGGAAAATGGAAGATCTCTAGGTATACCTTTGGGATAGTGAGTTTCTCTCCTGGGCATTCTTCGGAGTCAGAGCCCGTGTAGGACTCACTGAACGACACTAACGGATTTATTCTGGGTTTGTGGATGGGCTGAAAGGTCAGCTGTGTGCTGAGGAGATTGCTGACGGCCCTCAAGGAGGTACTGACATTGGGCGGCAGGGAAGGATCGGCCAGAAGATCTGTAATTAATCCGTGCGCCTCACCCATCACAGCTATGTCCACAGTGACGCTGGTGCCTGAAGACTGAAAGAAAATAAGGATACGTTAACAGTAGCCCAAGAAGGTGCACCAAACTTTTACTTATCCATCGAGAAAATGAAATGCATAAACTCGGCTTTTAATTCAGATGAATTTTCTATATCCAACACATTTCAATCAGCCTATGTAATGCTCACTAATTAGCTAATTCTGCCATTCAATGTAAGAATGTGGGCTGTCTACTACCAATCTGAACGAGATTCTTCAGCCTCCCAGCTGTGTGTTTCCCACCGGCGGGAGGTGGCGTGTGGTTTACTAGCGATGGGATTCTCTGGTCCCGCCACTGTCAATGGGAATTCCCATTGACATCATCCCATGCTGGCGGGAAATCCGCGGATGTGTGGCCGGCGAGACCGGAGAATCCCGCCAACATGGATGGCTGGAGAATTCTTTCTTGTTAATTTTCCCATTGATTCACCAATGGGCATAGGTGTGAATAAGGATTTGAAAATAAGGATGAAATATGGTACAATTTAATCGGTAACTTACATCTGCCATCAATGAGACGACTTTGGAACTCCGCATAGCGTAGAATAGCTAACAACTCATTTTAACCAATACGCCATGATTTAACCCTAATCCTCACTCATGTTATATATAATACTTGTTATCTAGTATTCCTAAATGCTGGAAAATGTCAGCAGTTCTGGCAGAGTGTCATATGGACTTGTAGGATGTAGAAAATAGGCCATTTGGCTCTTCGAGCCTGCTCTGCTATTCATTATGACCATGACTGATCACTCAACTCAATAGCCTTTCCCCCATATCCTTTGATCCCCTTCACTTCAAGAGCTATATCTAACTGCTTCTTGAAAACATTCAATGTTTTGGCCTCAACTACTTTCTGTGATAATGAATTCCAGAGGCTCACCACTCTTTGGGTGAAGAAACTTCTCAAAGGTTTACCCCGTATCCTTAGACTGTGACCCCTGATTCTGGACACCCCCACCATTAGGAACATCCTTCCTGCATGTACCCTGTTCAGTCCTTGGAGAATTTTACGGAGATTTCCCCCTCAATCTTCCAAACTTGAAACGTTAGCTTCGTTTCTCTCTCCACGGATGCTGCCAGACCTGCTGGGTTTTTCCAACACTTGCCTAAATCTTCCAGTCCCACTCGCCACAGGAATGTGAAAATAAGGATGAAGGATGGTACAATTTAACCGTGATGCGGAGATGCCGGCATTGGACTGGGGTAAACTGTGGCTTTTGCTACTAAATAAACCTGTTGGACTTTAACCTGGTGTTGTTAAACTTCTTACACAATTTAACTGGGCAGGGCTGATAATTCGATGGACCAGCGAAAGGTCCATTGTGCTCAGGTAGGAATTTCCGAACCTGTGGTGGGTAGGACCAGAAAATCCCATCCGCTTGCTCTTCATTTTTTATATTTTTAACATCCACATTCTTTTGCTTTTATTCAGTATTCATCTTTCAGTTCTGCTGTGAGCCTGCGGATCTCTATCTTAATCAGAAATAGAGGCTGCAATCAGCCTTCAGGATACCCTCACCAACATTTACAGATGCACTATAGAAAGCATTCTTTCTGGTTGTATCACAGCTTGGTATGGCTCCTGCTCTGCCCAAGACCGCAAAAAACTACAAAAGGGTTGTGAACATAACCTAGTTCATCACACAAACCAGCCTCGCATCCATTGATTCTGTCTACACTTCCCACTGCCTCGGAAAAGCAGCCAGCATAATCAAGGACCCCACGCACCCGGACATCCTCTCTTTCACCTTTTTCCATCGGGAAGAAGATACAAAAGTCTGAGGTCACGTACCAACCGACACAAGAACAGCTTCTTCCCTGCTGCCATCAGACTTTTGAATGGACCGACCTTGCATTAAGTTGATCTTTCTCTACACCCTCGCTATGACTATACATTCTGCACTCTCCTTTCTTGCTGTATGAATGGTATGCTTTGTCTGTGCAATGCGCAAGAAACAATACTTTTCGCTGTATACTAATACATGTGACAATAATAAATCAAATCATCGGCTTTTCTCAATCCGTTTCTCTAAGTTGTATATTTTCCCTTCATTGTAGTATTGATCCTTTTAGGGCTTTTCTTTTGGTGAGATAAGCTCTTCCTTTCACTCCAGAATAAGCTCTGTGGGGAACTTTATAGGTTAACCATATGTTATTATATAATCTTACAAACGACATAAGGGAACAATTCTTCTCCTGTGGAATGGTTTCCATAGTGTGTGAAATCAGTTAAGTCTTTGGCAACTGAGCGATGTGTTAAAAAAATGGATGGTGTTGGCGGAATAAGTAGAGAGAGCTTTTAAAAAGCATCGAGAATCCAGTTGAAAATGGGCATTATACTGTTGGATGTGGTGTCAGCTGGTTTATAATAAATTCGCATTGATCTATGTTAAAAGGAGTTGTTGGGTTTCGACTTAATGTTGCTCATTGCAATGTTAATGGCCCTTGCCGCTGTTAGATTGATTATGAACCCAATAAGCATTTGTCTAAATCCTCTGTCAGCTGCATGTGTTAGCTATAACCTTGATATGTGCCCCTCTGTGGCTGTCTGAGCTTTAGAACCTTTCACACTGTCCGCTTAAACACCCTAGAAGACCGTCATCTCTCAGAGCTGGATTCTGCGAGTCGAGATTGATCCTGGGCTATCAAAACAATCGGTATTACGTCGCTCTTCAGTTAAACGTTTATTGACTTGGACTGGAATATCTGATGGATCGCACAGCAGGGGACTGAAGTGATACTGCCAGCGGCTGGTGCTCTGCTAATTTCTTCATGCCTCATGGTTGAGTTACTTATAGGAGTTCCGCATTTTCAATTTTAATGATCAATATGTCTAGGGAAAAGAAAGCAGGAGAGGTTTACCTGTTGCCTTTGTGTTGTGTACTCAAAGAATCCTTACAGTGCAGAAGGAGGCCATTCAGCACATTGAGTCTGCACCAACAACAATCCTACTCAGGCTCTATCCCCATGTATTACCCCCCTCCTGACACTATGGGGCAATTTAGTATGGCCATATCAACCCAACTTGCACACCTTTGGATTATGGGAGGAAATCAGAGCACCCAGAGGACGCAGACACGGGGAGCCCGTGCAAAATCCACACAGACAGTGACCCGAAGCTGGAATTGAACTTGATCCCTGGTGTTGTGAGGCAGCAGTGCTAACCGCTGTGCTGCCGAAAGTAAACGCAAGTCCTCTTCCTGAAGACACCTCGCCTGTGAGCATCCCTTCCTCCTCAAGGTTCCAGCCTATTCACCATAACAATTGGAAATTTGTTGGATCTGCCAATGGCTGTGGGTCCTAACTGTGATCATGGAGCCCTCAGCTTGGCCTTTTATTGTGACTTGCGACTACCACAACCCAGCCCACCCAGGGTCTTCGACGACACCACTACCCAAACTACCTGCTCAGCAATGTTCACTCTGGTTTCCGCATCCGCAGTAAAACAGGATCAATAAATCTGCCAACAATCCACAGAAACCAAACTTACCAATGTAAATGCTGTGAACTGGCAAAACAATGACCAAGGTCTTGACTTAAAATAAAACCCAAAAGGACCTTTTGTCAATTGCACCGTCTAGCACTTTGCCAGTGTTCGTATGGATGACATGGTTGCTTGAAGTACAGAGTTGACTAATTTTCAGATAGCCAGGCCAATAAAACTTCATTGTCAGTATTTTTTTATTCATTCAAGGGATGTGGGTCTCACTGGCTAGACCAGCATTTATTGCCCATCGCTAATTGCCCTTGAGAAGCTGGTGGTGAGCTGCCTTCTTGAACCGCTGCAGTCCATGCGGTGGAGGCACACCCACAGTGCTGTTAGGAAGGGAGCTCCAGGATTTTGAAGCAGTGAGAGTGAATATAGTTCCAAGTCAGGATGATGAGTGGCTTAGAGGGGAACTTGCAGGTGGTGATGTTCCGAGGTATCAGCTGCCCTTGTCCTTCTAGGTTAATGGTCATGGGTTTGAAAGGTGCTGTCAAAGGAACCTTGGTGAGGTCCTGCAGAGCATCTTGTAGATGTACACACTGCTACTACTGTGCGTCGGTGATGGAGGAGTAAATTGTTGTGGATTGGGTACCATTCAAGTGGGGCTGCTTTGTCCTGGATGGTTTCGAACCTCTTGGGTGTTATTGGAGCTGCACCCATCCAGGCAAGTGGAGAGTATTCCATCACACTCCTGACTTGTGCCTTGTAGAGGATGGACAGATTTTGGGGAGTTAGGAGGTGATTTGATTTATTATTGTCACATGCATTGGGATACAGTGAAAAGTATTATTTCTTGCGCGCTATACAGACAAAGCACACTGTACATAGGGAAGAAAGGAGGGTGCAGAATGTTGTGTCATAGCTAGGCTGTAGAGAAAGATCAACTTAATGCAAGGTTGGTCCATTCAAAAGTCTGATGGCAGCAGGGAAGAAGCTGTTTTTGAGTCGGTTGGTACATGATCAGACTTTTGTATCTTTTTCCTGATGGAAGAAGGTGGAAGAGAGAATGTCCAAGGTGTGTGAGGTCCTTGATTATACTGGCTGCTTTGCCGAGGCAGCGGGAAGTGTAAACAGAGTCAATGGATGGGAGGCTGGTCTGAGTGATGGACTGGGCTTCATTCACATTCCTTTGTGGTTTCTTGAGGTCTTGGACAGAGCAGGAGCCATACCAAGCTGTGATACAACCAGAAAGAATGCTTTCTATGGTGCATCTGTAAAAGCTGATGGGAGTTGTAGCTGACATGCCAAATTTCCTTAGTCTTCTGAGAAAGTAGAGGCATTGGTGGAATTTCTTAACTATTGTGTCGGCATGGGGGGAGGGGGGGGCACCAGGACAGGTTGTTGATGATCTGAGCACCTAAAACCTTGAAGCTCACGACCCTTTCTACTTCGTTCCCATTGATGTAGACAGGGGCAGGTTCTCCTTTACGCTTCCTGAAGTTGATGACAATCTCCTTCATTTTGTTGACATTGAGGGAGAGATTATTGTCGCTGCACCAGTTCACCAGATTCTCTATCGCATTCCTGTACTCTGTCTTGTCATTGTTTGAGATCCGACCCACAATGGTGATTACTCGCTACAAGATTCCCAGCCTCTGACTTGCTCTTGTAGCCACAGTATTGTTTTGGAATTAGTGATATTGTTAAGTTCAGTTTAAAAGCAAAATATGATACATCATGTTTGGTTTTCCCTGGCTCCAAGAGAGGGCTGTTTCACTTCGCCTATACCAGAAGCAAATTTTTGTTTCCATAAGGTAATTGACAGAGTTTCATTTTAATGTATTGAAATACCTAAAATGTTCAATGTAAAATATAGAAATTTTACCATTTGAAAAACCAAATATCATTGCTGTACCTCAATGAATTAATCGCCTTGACACGTAATGCCAAAAGTACAGGCCAGAGAAAAGGAGCTGGAGGTTTGTTCTATTTTATTCATTATTTATTTATTAGTCACAAGTAAGCTTACATTAACACTGCAATGAAGTTACTGTGAAAATCCCCTAGTCGCCATACTCTGGCGGCTGTGCGGGTACACTGAGGGAGAATTTAGCATGGCGAATCCACCTAACCAGCACGTCTTTCAGATTGTGGGAGGAAACCGGAGCACCCGGAGGAAACCCACGCAGACACGGGGAGAACATGCAAACTCCGCACAGACAGTGACCCAAGCTGGGAACCGAGCCCGGGACCTTGGCGCTGTGAGGCAGCAGTGCTAACCACTGTGCCATCCCTCTTCCCCACTTCTGAAAATTTTAAACAGCAATGAGCATTTTTATTCCAGATGCTTTGTCCAAAAACCATCCTTTGCAGAGTTAAAGCTGTCGATGTCTGGATTTTTTAAGTTAATTTTTTTTGGATTAAATATGAAGAAATGCTGTCAAGATGTTAGTCTGTATCAGTCATACCCTGAACCTGACATTTCCCCCTTGGTGATGATTGAACCCTATATAAATTACAGCATGCCCTGTTACTGAGAAATGGGTGTACATGACACTGCTCACTCACAGGACGGAATTTAGAGTGGGCGATGTGACTCACACCAGTCCTTCTCCCATGCCCACTTGCAGAAGGACGATCAAATTCATTGCCAATCAGCACCACTTAAGGTTGTGGTAGACCCTCCCCAAGATGGGGGACCCACATGCCAAGTCTCATGCCTACTACTATGTAAGTACCAGCAGCAGCAGGGGTGAGGCCCTTATGTGGGCATTCATTACCCAGGCAAGAGCCTCAATTGATGTCAGGGTGGGAAGGTTGTCCATGAGCTTTCCTGTCCCGGCCTTAATCGGGGCAGATGTGGAAAGGCAGCAGGGACCTCTCCCTAATGCCACCCTCCTGCCAAATTAAATTACCTTCCCACTAACTTCTGGGGGGGTGGCCATATATTAAAATCCAAGCACAGAGTGTATAAAAAGGGAGGTAAAACACCAGTTGAAGTATCATGGTGAAGTTTGTAAATGCAATGACATGCAATCCCTAAACATGGTCATTACAAAAGTGTGCGATATAAAGGATAGAAAACACATACCAATGGAAGCTGTGCTTTGTTGTGACCCCAAGTACAATACTGAGACAAAAGCCTCTTAATAACAATTAATTCATCTTTATAACCAACATTTTCAGATGACCCCAAATATATTACATTAACTAATTTAGGCGTTTACCCTTTGTCAGATTCTGTAATTATTTGACACGGTGGCACAGTGGTTAGCCAGGGACACAGGTTCAATTCCCGGATTGGGTCACTGTCTATGCAGAGTCTGCACTTTCTCCCCGTGTCTGCGTGGGTTTCCTCCAGGTGCTCCGGTTTCCTCCCACGGTCTGAAAGACGTGCTGGTTACGTGCGTTGGCCATGCTCAATTCTCCCTCAGTGTACCCGAACAGGCGCCCGGAGTGTGGCAACTAGGGGAGTTTCACAGTAACTTCATTGCAGCGTTACTGCAAGTCTACTTGAGACACTAATAAGTAAACTTTAAACTATTCCCTCACCAGGTTTTCTTCTATAAATTGTTAGGCCATGGTTGGGGCTGTGGATGGTGCTGGGAAAGTAATTGTTACCCATTATTACGCAATTAATGCGCACATTTCTCTAAAACGTCAAAGGAGGATCAATTTCAGATTTTACTTGCTGCATTTCTGGATGGTTTCATTCAACACTCTCAGCCTTAACCATGGGGTTACCATGGAAACTGCTGACGGGCATCACAATTCACATCATTATATCTGAAGGTTGCTGCTTCTGATTGGAAGGAACAGACTGGTTGAACATCACAGCTCCTGACGTAAAAGATAGTGCAGTGTGGCCTACTCATGAGCTACCAACCATTGATTTACTGCTCATAAACAAAGAAGCAAAAATATTAATGGGTTAGATCTGAATTGAGCTGAGCGCCGTGGCAGAATGTCAATAATTTTGAAACCTGTAACTGTGCACATCTATTACTTTTTGTAAGGAGATCTATCTGTTGCAGCTTAGAGCATGTTCTGACATCATTTTAGGAGACTAATATCCAACAACAGCCTCCATTTATGTAGCACCTTTAACACAGTACAACTTTCCAGGTGTTTCTCAGAAGCATTATCAAACAAAATATGACACTGAGCCAAGTAAGGAAAGATTGGGATATATGAGGCGTGGCACAGTGGTTCGCACTGCTGCCTCACAGCGCCAGGGACCCTCGTTCAATTCCTGGCTTGGATCACTGTCTGTGTGGAGTCTCCACGTTCTCCCCGTGTCTGCGTGGGTTTCCTCCGGGTGCTCCAGTTTCCCTTCACACCCCAAAGATGTGCAGGTTAGGTGGATTAGCCATGCTAAATTGCCTCCTAGCATCCCAAGGTTAGATGAATTAGCCATGGTAAGTTGCATAGCATTACATGGATAGGGCAGGAAGAAGGACCTGCCTCCACCAAACTCTAAGGCAGTGCATTCATGATCCTAACCACTCACCTCACCATTACTTATTTTGCCAGTTTTCTTAAATCTGTGTCCCCTTCTTCCCGATCCTCCTGCCAATGGGAACAATTGCTCCCCATCTGTCCTGTCCAGACCCCTCATGATTTTGACCATCTCCATCAAATCTCCTCTTAGCCTTCTCTTCTCCAAGAAGAAGAGTTTTAGCTTGAGCCTCTGGGTTGCTAGTCCAGTACACCACCATCTCCCCCAAATTGTAAAATTCTGATCCTTGTCTTCAAATCCCTCCATGACCTTCGCTGTGACCTCTTCCAGCACTCAAAGATCTCTGCCCTTCTCCAATCTTTCTAGACAAAATAAATTCTTCATTTCCAGAACCGGTGAGTCGTGAATCTTTTCTGCACCCTTTCTGGTCTCTTTGTATCCTTCCTAAAGCGTAATACACAGAGCTGGAGACAATACTCTAGTTGAGGCTGAACCAGTGTTTTATGCAATTTTCTTGCTTTTATACTTTATGCACCTGCTGATGAAGCCCAGAATACTGTATGCATTATTAACCATGCTCTCCAGCTGTCCTACCAGCCTCAGCGGTTTATGAACATATACAGCCTGGTCCCTTGGCTCCTGCACCTCCTTTAGAATTGTCCCCTTTATTTTATATTGTCTTTATGCTTTCTTCCTATAAAAATGTATCACTTCACACTTCTCTGTATGAAATTTCATCTGCCACTTTTACATCCATTCCACCATTATGTTTATGTCCTTTCGAAGTTCTCCAACAACCTCCTCGTGGGTCACAATGCTTCCAAGCTTTACGTCATTCATTAATTTTGAAATTGTACCCTGCACGCCAAGGTCTAGTTCATTAACATATATATCAGCGTGAACCGGAGTCCTGTCACTCAGCTACTCCCGTATCCATGTTGCTGTTATCCCTTTTATTCCATGAGCTGTAACTTCCCTCTGTAGTGCGACACTTTTATCAAATGCTTTTTGGAAGTCCACGTGTAGCATTTTAACACCATTGCCCTCAATTGTCTCTGTTACCTCATGAAGAAACTCAAGCAAGTTAATTAAACACACAAAACTCATGCTGACTTTTAGCTTGTGGTTGCTTGGCTTCCCTTTACTGAACAGAGGTGCAACATTTGAAACCCTCCAGTTTTCTGGCACCACTCCTGGGTGCCAAGGCATATTGGAAAATTATAGTCAGTGCCTGCACAATTTCCACTCTCACTTCCCTCAGTATTATTGATGCATCTCATCCCGTCAACTTTAAGTACAGACAGCCTATCCAATGTCCCTTCTTATCAATTTTAAACCCTTCAGGTGCCTCAACTAGCTCCTCTTTCAGCATGACCTGGACATGGTGGCACAGTGGTTAGCACCGCTGCCTTACAGTGGCAGGGACCCGGGTTCGATTCCTGGCCTGGGTCACTGCCTGTGCGGAGTCTGCACGTTCTCTCTGTGTCTGCGTGGGTTTCCTCCGGGTGCTCCGGTTTCCTCCCACAATTCAAAGATTTGCAGGTTAGGTGGGTTGGCTATGCTAAATTGACCGTAGTTTCGGGGGGGATTAGCAGGGTAAACATGTAGGGTTACAGGGATAGGGTGGGATTGTGGTCGGTGCAGGCTCGATGGGCCAAATGGTAGCCTCCTGTACTCTATGGATTCTATGCTTCTATGAACTACTTCTTCCTTGGTAAAGATAGATGCAAAGTATTAATTTAATACTGGAGCCATTTCCCCCACCTCGATGTGTGGATCCCTCTGTGGTCCCTAACTGGCCCCACTCCTTTTACCACCATTTTACTATTTATATATCATAGATATCACAGAATCGCTACAGTGCAGAAGGAGGCCATTTGGCCCATCAAGCCTGCACTGGCAACAATCTCACTCAGTTCCTATCCCTGCAACCCCACGTAACCCTACTAATTCCACTGACACTAAAGGGTCAATTTAGCATGGCCAATCAACCTAAGCCACGCATCTTTGGACTGTGGAAGGAAACCAGAGAACCTGGAGGAAACCCACGCAGACACGGGGAGAATGTGCAAACTCCACACAGTCACTCGAGGCCAGAATTGAATCCAGGTCCCTGACGCTGCGAGGCTAAAGTGCTAGCCACTGTGCCACCCTATCTATAGAGGACTCTTGGACTCCCTTTAAGCTGCCGGTCTCGTCTCATTCTCTGTTTCTCTTATTTGCTTTTTCCACTACCCTCTGAACCTTCTATATTCGGCCTGGTTCTCAATCGTACTATTCACCTGACATGAGCACATTTTTTTCTGCTTCATCTGAATCTCTGCCTGTTTCATTGCCTAGGGAGCGATGGACTTGTTTGCTTTCCCCTTCATGGGAATAATACTTGACCATGCTTGAACCATTCCTTCTTAAAGGCAGCTGGTTATAGTTTTGCCTGCTATTCCTGGATTCCAATTTAACTGGGGCAGTAGTACCCCATTGCAGTTGGCTTTACCACAGTTGAATATTCTTATTCTGCATTATTCCTTGTCTTTTTCCATAACCAACCCAAATATAGGGCGGCATGGTAGCACAGTGGTTAGCACTGCTGCTTCACAGCTCCAGGGACCCGGGTTCGATTCCCGGCTTGGGTCACTGTCTGTGTGGAGTTTGCACATTCTCCTCGTGTCTGCGTGGGTTTCCTCCGGGTGCTCCGGTTTCCTCCCACAGTCCAAAGATGTGCGGGTTAGGTTGATTGGCCATGCTAAAATTGCCCCTTAGTGTCCTGGGATGCGTAGATTAGAGGGATTAGCGGGTAAAATATGTAGGGATATGGGGGTAGGGCCTGGGTGGGATTGTGGTCGGTGCAGACTCGATGGGCCGAATGGCCTCTTTCTATGCTGTTGGGTTTCTAAGATATAATGATAACTGTATCCTAGATGATGTTCATCCAGCAGTAAGAGTACTTAAGTTGCAAGCAATAAAAGAACTAACTTCAGAAAGTAAATCAAAGAAAAAGACTTAATAAAGAAATGTCATTACTCCAACACTTGGGGCCAAACAAGCTCCCCAAAATCTCCATCTGCTTCTTATTTATATTGGGTCAGCTGACCACCACATCATTTTGCCATCGGTTACATTGTCTACAAGTCAGCTGACCCTCACAGCATGTTACCATTGGTTACATTATAACAGATTCCTTTCTTCTTTTTTTGTTCAAATTAATTTTAGGTAACGATTCTCCAGTATTTTTAACAACTTTCCAGTATCTGCGCCCGTTTTGGTATTGGGTAACTGTAGGTTTGCACCAACCTAGTTGAGCTTTGAAACCTCCTTGTTTAATGCTGGCCAAATCAATTCTCAGTCACTTTTCTGTTACGCCTTTTGTCGAGTGAACATTGTCCCATAAGGACCGATTATCCACGTAACACTCAATTGGTACCTTCTTTCCCGATGTTACCGTGAAAAATAACTGTTAGTGTCAGACAGATACATCCCCATATCGACCGCCTCCACTAACACTAGGGTTTCAACTGCCAATGTACTTTTGACTCCCCTTTTTATTTTCTTTGCTTTCCAAGCCAAGGGGCAACATTTTCCTTCCTTACCCACCAAGAATATGATCAACCCTCCACCGCTCGAATGTCCATCTTTTAGATTGGCATGTGAAGCACCACTAAATACAACTAACTTCATGTCTTCCGGTTCTCCCAGTGCTGGGAATTTAATTTCACATTTTTTTGATTTTTAGAAGTTTTATTTGTCTGCAAGATCTCTTGGACTGAGGCGTGCCTCAACATATTAAATAGCTTGAGGACATTATAGCTCCCATCCAGTCTTGTCTGCGTGGATAGTCAATTTAGCTGTCCTATCACACTGGACAAAGAACAAAGAAAATTACAGCACAGGAACAGGCCCTCTAAGCCTGCACCGACCATGCTGCCCGACTCAACTAAAACCCCCTACACTTCTGAGGACTATATGCCTCTATTCCCATCCTATTCATGTATTTGTCAAGACGTCCCTTAAAAGTCACTATCGTATCTGCTTCCACTACCTCCCCCGGCAGCAAGTTCCAGGCACCCAACACCCTCTGTGTAAAAAACTTGCCTCGTACATCTCCTTTAAACCTAGCGCCTCGCACCTTAAACCTATGCCCCCCAGTAAATGACTCTTCCACCCTGGGAAAAAGCTTCTGACTATCCACTCTGTCCATGCCCCTCATAATCTTGTAGACTTCTATCAGGTCGCCCCTCAACCTCCGTCGTTCCAGTGAGAACAAACCAAGTTTCTCCAACCTCTCCTCATATCTAATGCCCTCCATACCAGGCAACATTCTGGTAAATCTTTTCTGTACCTTCTCCAAAGCCTCCACATCCTTCTGGTAGTGTGGTGACCAGAATTGAGCACTATATTCCAAATGCGGCCTAACTAAGGTTGTATAAAGCTGCACCATGACTTGCTTATTTTTAAACTCAATGCCCTTGCTGATGAAGGCAAGCATGCCGTATGCCTTCTTGACTACCTTCTCCACCTGCATTGCCACTTTCAGTGATTGTGTACCTGTACACCCAGATCCCTTTGCCTATCAGTACTCTTAAGGGATCTGCCATTTGCTGTGTATTTCCCATCTGTATTAGTCCTTCCAAAATACATTACCTCACGTTTGTCTGGATTAAACTCCATCTGACATCTCTCAGCCCAAGTCTCCAACCAATCTATATCCTGTTATATCTTCTGACGGTCCTCATCATTATCTGCAATTCCACCAACCTGTGTCATCCGCAAATTTACTAATCAAACCAGTTACATTTTCCTTCAAATCATTGTAATATATATTACAATCAGCAAAGGTGCCAGCACTGATCCCTGAGGAATGCCACTAGTCACAGTCCTCCATTCAGAAACATACCCTTCCACTGCTATCCTCTATGTTCTAAGACCAGGCCAGTTCTGTATCCATCTTGCCAGCCCACCTCTGATCCCATGCAACTTCACCTTCTGTTCCAGTCTGCCATGACCTTGTCAAAGGCCTTACTGGAGTCCACGTAGACAGCATCCACTGCCCTACCCTCAGTCATCTTCGTCACTTCCTCGAAAAACTCAAATCAAGTTAGTGAGAAGCGACCTGCCCTTCACGAAACCATGCTGTTTCTCGCTAATACATCCACTCATTTCCAAGTGGGAATAAATCCTGTCTCGAAGAATCCTCTCCAATAATTTCCCTACCACTGAGGTAAGGCTCACTAGTCGGTAATTACCTGGATTATCCTTGCTACTCTTCTTAAACAAAGGAATGACATTGGCTATTCTCCAATCCTCTGGGACCTCCCCTGTAGCCAGTGAGGATACAAAGATTCCTCTCAAGGCCCCAGCAATTTCTTCCCTTGCCTCTCTCAGTATTCTGCGGTATATCCCATCAGGCCCTGGGGACTTGAGAAACAATAAAGGTAGACAAGAACCCCAATACCTCCTCCTTTTTGATTTCAACATGACCCAAACTATCTACACATCCTTTCCCAGACTCATCATCCCCAAAGTCCTTCTCTTTGGTGAATACTGACGCAAAGTACTCATTTAATACTTTGCCCATTTCCTCTGGCTCCACACATAGATTCCCTCCCCTGTCCTTGAGTGGGCCAATCCTCTTCCTGGCTACCCTCTTGCTCTTTTATATAAAAAGCCTTGGGATTTTCTTTAATCCTGCTGGCCAAGGACTTTTTGTGACCCTTTTAGCCCTCCTGACTGCTTGGTTAAGTTTCTTTCTACTTTCCTTGCATTCATTCCACACTTGCTTCGTGTGTTCCCAGGCTCCTAGCCTTTTTTGACTAGGCTCATGATGTCTCTCGTTATCCAAGGTTTCCGAAACTTGCCATAATTATCCTTCATCCTTCCAGGAACATGCCGGCCCTGAATTCCTATCAACTTACACTTGAAAGCCTCCCAATACGCCTCAACAATTCTGTTTCTTTTTCATAGGTCGATGGAAAAAGAGGAACCAGACATTCTCTGGTTATGGGAATGGGATCATGCTGTCTAGGTATCCCTGTTGATTCATGGTTATCCCCGATTTGCTTTGTAGGATATTAAGACCGAGATATTGAAACGCACCAGCCACTCGACTCTCTACTTTAAATTCTGTCTTTAGCCGATTAATTATTCCCTTTTTAAACTCTTCTGTGCCACCCCACAGGAAGTCATCAACATGCATCACAAAAACTCCAGCCAATTTTCCTTCAGATTTCCAATAGAACATTGCAGGATCTGTTTTTAGTTGGATGCAGCCAGTTTTCAGCAGTACAGGTCACACAGAGAAATACCAAATGCACGGTGCATTTGTTCAGTTTCCGCAACTGTCTCTGCGTATTAGTTTCTTCTTTGGGTGACTTCATCTATCGACTTATATGCCCAATTATTAGATGTTAGGGCAGCGAAAAAAATTCAGTCACTTTCCTTGCTATGGATGAATCAACCCTAATGTCTTTCCCCTCCAAGTGTTCCACATACCCACGGGCTACTAATCTGGCCTTTGCTTTATAAGTCCCATCTTCTATAAAACTTTCTCTGTGCAAACCCACTGATGGGACAAAGCAGGCTGCCCTTCGTCTGGTACCTCGGTGTACACCCCAAACTCTTTCCAACTGTCCAGTTCTCTTTGTTTGGCTTCTCTTATCTCCATGAGCTCCATTATATATACAGTCACCAACACTTCCTCATCATGGGGACTTCCACTCCTATTACTGTCATTGGTTTGATTCCTAGCCTTCCTCCTGAAACTTCGGCCTCTACTGCCGTGTCTGTCCCTGAAACGCAAATCACTGCGGATGTCGAAATCTGAAACCAAAAGAGAAAATGCTGGAAAATCTCAGCAGGTCTTGCAGCATCTGTGAGGAGAGAAAAAATAAAGAGACGTCGAATCCAGGCGACACCTTGTCAAAGCTCAAGTGCCTTCATGATCCTTATCTTCATCACTATCGGTTTCTACATATTCTGTTTCTTATGTGGCTTCGGAGACACGATTTCCTCTTTTTGGACAATTCACTACGTAGTGATGTAGGGAATCTCACTGAAAACATCTATTCACAATCTCTTTCCCATTCCTTCGATTTAAACGGCTTTTATCATCCCCATGTGTGTCATACAAGTCCATGAAGTAATCGGTTGCATCCGGTTTCAATATCAGGCCTATTATTAGTGTAACTGTCTCTGTTTAGGGCCCTTCGTGTACCATTTGGTTGTGTACCATTTGGCCAAGAATGCAGCTGAGCTACCATTGAATCCTCTACTCTGGGTGCTGTAGCATCCTGATCTGAATTTTTTAAAAAAGTGGTGGGGAATGATTGTTTCCCAAAAAACCTTTTTAATGATGTTACCATTTGATCATGGAGGAGCTCGGTTCCCGTAAATTATACTCCAGTCATTACCAGAAGACTGTCCATCTAAGACAGAGATACACAGTCCATCAGCGTAAGGGCCAATATCGCATCTGGAATCACCAAATTAAATTTCATTAGCCTGCTATGGCCTACATCAAAATCCATGAGAACTTCCTTGAAGACAGTCTAGGAACTCTTGCCCTGCTCTGTTCTTCCCACGATGACCATTCCAGTCTATTTTTGGACAGTTGAAGTCCCCCATTGTAATTACTCTATAAATTCTTGCACTGTTTCCTTGTAAACTTCTGGAGAAATTGTAGATTTTCATCATTGAGAGGATGTGACTGGGAAGCGTTTATATCAAGATTTTAGTTCATTTATTTATTAGTCACAAGTAAGGCTTACCCTACAATGAAGTTACTGTGAAATTCCCCTAGTCTCCACACTCTGGCGCTTGTTCGAGTCAATGCACCTAACCAGCACATCTTTCAAAATATGGGAGGAAGCCGGAGCACCCGGAGGAAACCCAGGCAGACACGGGGAGAACGTGCAGACTCCGCACAGACAATGACCCAAGCTGAGAATTGAACCCCGGTCCCTGGCGCTGTGAGGCAGCAGTGCTAACCACTGTGCCACCCCTAGACATAATATATGGGAAAGGCAAACCTGGAAAATTAGCATAGTGCACAGTGACAACGATGTGTACCATCTACAAGATGCACTGCAGCAACTCACCAAGGCGCCTTTGATAGCACCTTCACAAACAGTGAACTCTACCACCGAGAAGGACAAGGGCAACAGATGCATGTAAACACCATCACCTGGAAGAGTCCCTCCAAGTCACTCACTGTCCTGCCTTGACAATATATCACCATTCCTTCAGTGTTGCTGAATTGTTGGAACTCTCACCCTGACAGCACTATGGGTGCGCCTACACCACTGGGACTGCAGTGGTTCAAGGTGACGGCTCACCACCACCTTCTCAAGGGCAATTAGGGATGGGCAATAAATGCTGGTGTAACCAGTGAAGCACATGTCCCTTGAGAGAATAAAACAAATGCTGCAAAAATGGACTCTAGATTATTTTTAGATGGATGCACCAAGGTTGACTAACTGGTCTTCCTTATCCATTTTTACTTTCTGGTTTGATGAAACTTACGCATAGGTGAGTTGTGAAAAACAAAGGCCGCTACTGAATTAGTTACCGCAAGCCAATGAGCAGACACGCACATTGTTCAACCGTAGAGAGCAAACAAAGGCCTTAGTGAGTTCGTCACAATAGGCTCAGGGTTGGGGCATGCACATTGTTCAAGTGCGGCAGTGAGTTATGTTTGTGGGTTCAATTGCTGTACCAAGGATCCAGGGAAATAAATCAGAAACTACTGGCAACAGCCACTTTGTTTTCCATCCTTGGGCTGCTTTTATATTTGGCCAGATTTTTGTTTTCTCCCCCCACACAGTCCCTTGCTGGATTGTACAGTATTGTACACAGCATCAGTCATGTAGTTATTCACCCAGAAATGGCATTCTTCAAACAGGCATCTCGGCATGAATATCTCGACAGCAGAGCCTTGCCCCAAGGCCCAATACGCACACGTTTTGCAGGAGGCATTTGTGGCCATTAGGAGAAACCGGAACTCTGACTGATTTTTTTCTAGATTTGATCCCCCCCCAGTTTATAACCGGCATTCTTATTTCCCCATTTTACTGGTGTTCCATTTTAAAGTACACAAGACCAGTATTCTTATTTTCTCATTTTACTGTATTTTTTCCTTCCAGGTTCCACCCCCTCAACCCCTCCCCAAAAAGCAGCAGGTACTAACTGCAAGAACCTTGGCCACAAATGAGATCAGATTAGGAGCAAGAGGGAATGAGGAATTTCAGACCCAGCATGCTGTGCTCGTTCTTAGAAAGAACAATCAATTAGCTCCCGTTGTCCGCACAGCCTTTGACGTCAAGGCAGCATTTCGGTCAAGTGTTGATGTGATGTCAAGGGATATGGGGACAGTCGTTTGCTGTCTGCAAATTCTTCCAACCCAAGTATACATTTGAATCTGCTTCACCACCATCACAGGCAGTGCACTCCGGATCATTGCTACATTGAATAAAGTTCTCCTGGTCTTCCCTCCAGTACGGTCAATTATCCTAAATCTGTGGAGTCAAGTTACCATCCTTCCTGGCAGTGGAGACCTCTTTTCCTTGTTTGTACCATTAAACCCCTCATTATTCTGAACACCTCAATTAAATCTCCTTTTCTGCCCCAAAGAGAACAATTCTTTTGATTTGATTTATCATTGTCACATGCATTAGTATGCGGTGAAAAGTATTATTTATTGCACGCTATACAGGCAAAGCATACCGTTCATAGAGTACACGAGGAGAAGGAAAGGAGAGGGTGCAAAATGTACTGTTACAGTCATAGCTAGGATGCAGAGAAAGATCAACTTAATATATGGCAGGTCCATTCAAAAATTCTCTATTCCTTATCTTGTCCTTCCACATACCACAATCTTACTACCAATCATTACATCTCCTCTGCACGATCTTTGGGGCCTTGACATCATCAGACAGTCAAATCCAAGACCTAGTGCTAGACTAACGGTGTCACAGTGGTTAGCACTGCTGCCTCACAGCACCAGGGCCCCGGGTTCAATTCCCGCCTCGGGTCACAGTGTGTGGAGTTTGCACAATCTCCCCATGTCTGCGCGGGTTTCCTCCAGGTGCTCCGGTTTCCTCCCACAATCCAAAGATATGCGGGTAAGGCAGATTGGCCATGCTAAATTGCCCCTTAGTTTCAGGGGGACCAGCTAGGGTAAATGCATGGGGTTATGGGAATAGGGCCTGGGTGGGATTATGGTTAGTGCTGACTTGATGGGCCGAATGGCCTCCTTCTGCATCAGAAGGATTCTATAATGCTTTAATCTACTCATCTATCAAAGGAGCTGTAGTAACTTCACTCATGATTTTAATTAATTTGCATGATGTCCCTTTGAAAAAAGAAAATCTGTCTAAAAATCATGAAGTGGGGGCAGGGGGTGGGGGCGACGGCAGGGCCAAATTGTATTTTTATTCTCTGCTGCCATAAGGAGCCAGACATATCAGCCTTGGCCAGCACTGGAGTCTCTGGACTCTCCTTTATGAAGCAGCAGAAAGGTGTGGGTGGAGGTCAGGACAGCTCACAGACATGTTCAAAATTTGGCTTGGAACATTTGGAGAGAAGCCATGTGAAAAGGCGAAAAAACATTTTCCAGGCACCTATCTTCATGTTGAGACTGTCGTGAGATTTGGAACATTCAATGATTTATGGAGGTCCGCAGTGAAACCATCGAACATACAATGGCTTCAATTGCTTCTCCCAAACCATTACTTACGTTATGTAAAACACAGAAAATAGAACATTTTCCACTCCATACCAATGCACAAATTGCTGATTTGTTGTGGCTAATGGGAAAATAATTGCAAGGCTGTGCTAGCTTATGTAGACCATTCTTGCATGAATTGTTACAATATTCGTACAATATATCAACAATTTATATCACTCTTAACACAATGGGCGGGATTTACCTTGCAACCTGCCGTGACAGGAAGTGGCATGCCATTGGCCGGTGGCGGGATTGTGTGGTCCTGCCATTATCAATGGGGTTTCCTGTTGGATGCACCCCTCATTGCCGTGAAACCTGTGGCAGAGATGTGCCGTTGCCGGACCGGAAGATCCCGCCGGCATGAACTGCCGGAAAGTTCCGGCCAATGAAACATCCCAAGGTGCTTCACAGCAGCATTGTAATTCAAAGTATGACTTGAGTCATTGAGGTTTACGGCTTGGAAACAGGCCCTTCGGCCCAACTTGCCCATGCCACCCCCTTTTTTTTGAACCACTAAGCTAGTCACATAAGAACGGATTTGATCAGACGACCAAAAAACTTGGTCAAAGCGGTGAGTTTTAGGGAATATTTTAGAGGAGGAAAGTGAGCTGTAGGGAGATATTTCTTGAGTTTGGGGCCTAGACAACTGAAGGCACAGCTACCAATGTTGGAACAATTTTGATTGGGGTTGCACAATAATGCAGAACTTGAGGAGCACTGGTATCTCGGAGGGCTGTGGAGATGGAGGAGATTACAGAGATTGGGCGGGGCTATGGCGGGGATTCGAAAACATTGCTTGTCCGAGAGACAGTGGGTCCGTGAGCACAGGGTTGATAGGTTTGGTTTAGTTTAAAAGTTTATTTATCAATGTCACAAGTCGGCTCACTGCCATGAAGTTACTGTGGAAATCCCCTAGTCGCCACACTCCGGCGTCTGTTCGGGTACATTGAGGGAGAATTTAGCATGGCCAATGCTTCTAACCAGCACATCTTTCAGACTGTGGGAGGAAACCGGAGCACCCAGAGGAAACCCACGCAGGACACGGGGAGAATGTCTTGACTCCACACAGACTTGTGAGTCAAGCCGGGAATTGAACCCCAGGTCCC